>NW_009205724.1:6082-12314 GCF_000690835.1 Fulmarus glacialis | reverse complement strand
AGATATATCTATCTCTATATATATAAAAATGTCAGCACCACAGGTTGTCCAGCTTGTGTTCTAGACAACTAACAAAACCCCTCAACAATTTAACGATAATTTAATAGATTTATGGCATTTGGTTTACATATGTGATAAAGCAAAGCTATTAAAACAAGATAATTCACTTTGCTCACTTCTGCACACAAAGTAATAGTTTAATAAAATGAAAACCAAACAACATTCTTTTAAAACCAAAACCATCCTCCCAAAGTCCGAAGTCCTAAATCCTAAGCAGAGAGGAGACCTAGCAGTTGAAAGAGTGGTACATGGTATAAACCTTGACATACTTTTACATTCACCTCAACCAGAATAGGAAAAGTGAAAGCATTTTATATATATAAAGCAAATTTATATATATAAACAGACTAACTACCAAAAACAGTTAGTAAAAGCAAACATTTCATCATGACACACGGAAGGAATCAAAGCTGTAATATTCTCTCTCCCCACTGCTCTCTCATTACCAGCAACAGGATTTAGGAAATAAAATAAGGGAGATTACAGCTTCTTGGTGTATCCAGCAGAGCTGCCAATCTTATTCTAATATCTTTCTCCACTGGAATTTGTGTCTTGCCAGAACAACCAGTAGGGACACTTTAGCAGACTCTTCTTATCCTTTCCCCAGCACACTGTCTTTTATATTTTGAGCATCTTCAAAAGTAAAAAAAACCCCAAACAACCCAGCCTCCTTAAAAAACAAAGAATACTTATGTAGTCTTCTCCAGAAACCATTTCAAACTGATTTCCAGAAGGTCAGGAAAATTAAAAGGCTGTTATACTGAAGATTACTAAAAGAATAAAGGATTTAAAAAATACATTAGTAATGTGCTTGTTTGTGTTACACTTAGAATGTAATTTTTTAATCAGATGTGTTAGACATTGCATGAATTTCCATACTAGAATCCATAGCTTCAGAAGCTGAAGCATCATTATCTACTTTCTGTTCCACAAATGCTTCTGTTCTGTCTGGAGACTCTACCCTGTTTCTTACTTCTGTTACCCCAGGGTGATTTTTTCGCAAATGCTGGTTTAGTGTACCCTGGAAAGGAAAACATTTTCCACAGATTTCACAGCGAAAGGGCTTGTCATCTGTGTGACCACGAATATGATATTCAAGTTGGTCCTTGCGGGTATATTTCTTCCCACAAAACTTGCACACGAAAGGAGTTATTCCCATGTGCAATCGCATGTGTCGATCAAGGCTCCCCTTCTGGTTGAAAGACTTTCCACAGTAAATACAAATTAGCCTCTCACTGTATGGATACCAATGACCTCTTGTATTTCTTTCCCGTGGACTATTTTCATATCCTGGGTTACTCACCATGGATTCACTGTCAGCCCCTTGCACCAAGCCCTGAACATCACTATGCAAGTGACCAGCGGATACCCGTTTTTGGCGTGCACGACCCCCTCTGAAACAGCTCAGCATTGACCTTGAAGGACTCGTATTGCTCAGGCTTCCGAAGGTTTCAGACACACCTGTAGCCTGTGATGAGGCATGGGTAAATGAATAAACATGTTGTAAGACAGACCCATATGAACCAACATTTACTGCCACCACTTGCTCTCCATCCACCATTTCAGTATGATATCCATCATCACCAAGGGAAGAGCTATCAGAGCAGCTTGGCCTGTCAGACTTTTCCATTTTAACTTTCACCTCTGCAATCTGACTTTCCCTTACTATCAGGTCTCCTTGCTCATGATCACCTTCGATCTGAATCTCATATTCAGAGATACTCCCACTGCTTCCTCGATCTGAATGCCCTTCTTCTTGCAGACGACTACGTAGAGTTTTGCCTGGAGTAGTTTCCATCCTAAGATCGCTGCCTGCCGATGACTGTCGCACCTGAGAGCAATAGGGGGGAGATATCTCAATAGGATTGGCAAAGTAGCTGCTGTCTTTAACTCCATTGCGATTTTCTGAATTTTCTTCAGCACCAACGGTGACAGAGTCAACATCACCAACACTGATCTTTGAATGAATACTCTCCAGTATCTGTGTGCATTTATCAATGACGCACTGCATCTGTAGAAAGCTAGCTGCAGTTAGAAAACTAACAACATCCTTCAGCTGTAAGGACATCCTTCCAGTGTAACAAAAAGAAAGCAATTGTTCAAAAACATTGGGATTTTTAATAACTGATATTGATAAGCCACTCATGGTGCTTAATGCTGAATGGTCACGGAAATATGGAGAACTGGCAGCTAAGACAGCTTTATGGGCTCGAAATGGCTGACCCTGAATATGCACAATTATGTCACATAGCTTTCCTTGCAAGCGGAGTTCATTTAACTGGCTCAAAACAGTGTTGCTGTACTCGGGCACATCAAACTGAATGAAACTGCTGCTGTCCATTTCTACTGATGTAAAGAGTAATCTGAAAGAAAAATGAGAAGATTTACAACTGAGAATGAATACACAGTTTTCCATTTAAAAAATAAATGCTTGCACATGTTGAAGTTAAATCACCATTTTGATCTGTTTAAAGTCCGTTACAACAAAACAGTTTGTATAAATACTTGATACAATACAAAAAGTAGACTCTTAATCTATGCATTTCTTCCATTTCTATAATTTGAATATCCCTCTGCAACATTCACAATTCAATTGCTCATAAGACATCACAGGCTCCCTGGGACAGTCTATGGCCTAAAAGGAACTTCACAGTTTCACTCCTTGGTAAGGACTGCAGAACAATACCCCCACCATCCCAAAAGAATATTAATTTTATAGTCACTAGGCAATTTTAAAACTTCAGAATCTTTAGTAGGTCTTCAAGCCAGATACTACATCAATACCTGCAGGGAACTGCACTGTTAAATTGCCCAAGAATGATTTTTGGAAGGCACTTCATGAAGTTTGAAAAACCTGCTAAAGAAAAGCCACAGGCGCATGTGTGTCTGTGTGTGTGTGTGTGTGTGTGTGTATACACACACACAAAAATATTTTAAAAAACATTCCTTAGGTCTAGATATGTCAAATTTATTTCAGAGGAGATGAATGTACTACACCAGTGACATTTCTGTTTAAACATTTACCTTCTTAGAAAATAATCTCAATAATTATTTTAAAAAGGTAAAAATCAATCTTTTAATATTCACATCACAAAACAAGGAAACACTAGTGAAAGGAAACATTTAAGTGTGAACTCAATTCCAAACTGTTTACCCAGTGTGTCAGAGGTTCCCAGATAATAATAAATTTGCGTCAATATGCGAGGCAGCATTTGAAGGAAAAGTGTTTGAGCCACTCACGGACTTTCAATTTTTTTAAAATTTCCTTTTGCGATTTTAATTTTTTTTTTTTTAATAAACCATGATGTGAACTTTGAAGCTCATCTGACACAGCAGTGATTTCCTAGCTAGAATGATTTGACATTTAAATTCTAACCTAACTCAAAAGCCAGGGGTACTCAAACTTGCCTGATACACTGGTAAAGGATGTTCCAAGAGGCTTTACAGAAATGTATATATTTCAAAACAAGATCTAAAGAAAAGCACTTTACCAATTTTTCATAAAAAGCACACACACACTTGTCCCTTTGTAAGTGTCTACCTGTACAGACATCACCTTACATTTCCAAGACCGGGCCCCTAATGAAGTGCCCAAGAATCTTCAGACTTTTATTGCTATTCTTGTTCGTATTAATGCAGAAGTCTAAACATACAATATTGCCACCATACCTGCTTTTCCAATTGAACAAACAGATCTCAACATCATCCATTGACTTCTGATGCAGGAAGCATGTCCAATGTATCACAACATACTAGTGGATTTTTTTTTCTATTTATGTCTTATGTTACATGCTGTAATGGGATATATGAACAATGTAAATCAAATTATTAAAATTCAGGCACTCTAAAAACAAAATCAACAGGTAGGAATATGATAAAAAGTCTGCAAAGAAGAATTGGAGCTGTATCAGCTGACTGTCACTTAAAACTAACATTCATACTCTTCACAAATGGAATTTCTTTTCAGCAGAGAAACAAGACAGCCAGCTTCCTGACTTGACTAACATTATGTCTGATTTAGATAACGGTCAAAAACTCTCACAGAGCATTCAAAATCAGGTTATCAGAGTTGCTAAATATGTTCTGTAAGTTACCAACGTGTCATAGATTAAAATGGGTAAACCAGACTTCATCTGATTTTTTATAGTTGTTACGTAAAAGCAGGGGAAGAGATGTTATATATGCTCTTATATCCAATGAGGGAAATAAGGACTAAAAGGTGGTTAACAGAAGTGATATGATCGCAGCCATCTATACAAAGATAGCTTTAACAGGACAGTTTTATTCAGCAAACAAAGCTACAAAATGATTCAGAGCTTGTGAGCTGATGCAAGTCAGACATAAGTCAGAAATCAAATATTACAACAAACAAACAAAATCCAATCTAACAGTGGAGTACTTAAACGGCAAGATTAACCTTTTATTCTGAGCATCCCTGCATGTTGCGCAGATAACCAAGTCCCTAGCAGATGCATCCATTCCATTGGGATGATAGAAGTCTCAGCAGTAAGGATATAAGTTTGTCAACTTCTCTCTCATTTGACAGGGCAGCAGGCTTCATTACAAACCCAACATAGATCACTACCTTTAACTTGTGGGGCTTATGAGCTATGCACTGATGCAACAACAGGACATTCCTGATTAAGCTTCTCTTTGCTAAGTGGAGGAAGATCTTTTGTTGACCTGAAGTGACATGAATTGACAAGTTAACAAGGTTGAGGACTGTGTACAAACTACAAGACCAGTCCCCAGCAGCAATAATTTGTCATTCCTGCATCATTTCGGATCCTTGAGCTAAGGAACCAGATCTTGGTCAAGCCTCACTCAAATCCCATCAGAAATTACTCCTTTTTTTGTGTCTAGAATGTACAGAAAGTTTGTCATATATAGAAAGTGGCTTTCCTCCTTGCCCCATACTTCCCTAAGGCCTCTTATTCAGCGAAATGGATAACAACTTACTCCTAGACAAAATATTAAAATACAAACTGTCACCACTAGCACTAGTGCAGACAGAAGGAATGAATTAAGGATAGCCACCTGAGTAGAAAGAAGTTGGACATTTTATGCCTTACCATGGAGAAAAAAAATTATGATTTAATCATGGCATCTTAACATCTCTAGATGAATTCACACTCCCTAGGAAATGGCCACACATTGAAAATGGACTGTGAACACATACCAGAGAAAGCATAAGAACCAGGAAGAAAAGGACACCAAGAGGAAAGGGATCCTCAGCGATCCTTGCACATCGCAACTCTGTGAGAACATCTAATTATCTCCATAGGCATATATATCTATAAGCAATTCTACATCCCTGTTCTCAGAGTTGTTTCATCTTCGGTTGGGAAACAAAGCAGCTTATTTTCCTTAAAATGTTAGGAGTAAACAGCACAAATCCTGGAATTGAGTGGAGAGGATCATGGAGTTTAAGGTCTGTAAGTCTGGCTGTCAGTGTAGCAGATAAGCAGTAAAAACCAGAAACAGGGATCAAGGGAACATACAGTATTGCTTTGAAAGCAAACAAACAGATCAAGTACACAAAACACAGCCCAAAAAGCAGTGGACTATACCCATCTGCTCTTAAAAAAGAAAGTGAACAAGCTACAGCATGCACTTGTTGTGACTACTTTTCCACCTTAGTTTCTTCCTTTGAAGACGCATGCTTCCCGTGATCTTGAAAACATCTGCAGAAAGCTGGGGTTAAATAACAAGAATTTTGAACAGCAGCAGCACTTGACAGAAGGGAACCCTTCTTTCGCTTTCAGCCAAACACTGAAATCTCTAGTTGAAGAGGTCCTGGAACTGACGAGGTTGCCAATGAACACCACATTCAGGAGTAGGCAGGACTGTAGCAGGAACAGCACTGGGACTGCAGTAATTTTGCTGGGGTTAGTACCAGGGCACCTCAACTTTCTTGCATCAATTTGGGAAGGCAAGACCCGGGGAAAAATCTGGGCATTACACACGTCAGAGAAGCAGGCACCACTAGCAATGTGTTACTGATGAATAATGATTAGAAGAAGAACTATCTTTTTTATTCACATAAATCCCCAATGTCACTATCTAGAAAATAAAAGTAATCTTTAGATTATATTCCCATACACAAGAAGGTTTTATTTTATTCGTATACAGAATGAAGTTAGCAGTTCCATAATCAAATTCCAGTAGAATT
>NW_009205724.1:0-6051 GCF_000690835.1 Fulmarus glacialis | reverse complement strand
CAGCAGGGTACTGTACCATAACAATACTCAATTATTCATCAATGCTGGCAGGCCAGTAGCTCTTTCAAGACAATATGACTTATGGTTGAAGTGTTTCTGAAACAGTCCTGGAAGATCACTACAGTTTGAAAAGGATAGTAAGAACTCCCCAAATTTTTAACAGCTTCCTCCAAGTTGAAATGTCTCCCTAACCTCTTCTCTTTTGGGGTGAGGTGAGTAGCATTAAACTGAAGCAGAAAGGTACTCTAAAATGCAAATTAACTTCGGACACATCCACTGTATGCTCTCAAGAAAAGAATCTCTACAGTTAACCAGACAGTCATAAGGAAGCTTTGCTTCCCAAATCAATGAGAATGTAACTACTTCAATTCACATTAAAAATCTTTATAGAATTAGCAGAGGTGAGGAAAAAAAAAAAATTAATGTGTAGTCAGAAGTCATGTCCAGTACCTTCTATGATATTTCAGCACATGTGTTCTTTAGGTCCAAGACCACAGGATAGTAGCTCAGAATGAAGACAATTTTATTTGTATTATACAAACTCAAGTATTCGGGTGGTAGTGATAACTAAAACAACTCATAGCAATGTTAGGTATTCTCATCGTTAAAAAGTAATGCATTTTGTCTTGCTTTAGCTTCCAACCCTGACTGTGGGATAGTCAGGGATGCTAGGTTAAAGTCCTGTAAAATTTAAGTCCACCTCTGGGCACCTATCTATGAATAGGTCCTCTCCTAACCTTCCTGCATAAGTAGATCAAAGTGTTTAAGGTTTTCATAGACATTATGTATCCAAGAAATTGGCTGAAGGCTTTCTAGTTTTAAAGCACAGGCCAGAATGCTAGGTTCACTAAGTCTTAGCAGCGCTCTGTGTTGAGCCTCCTGTCTATTACTGTAGGAGATGATCCAGTCACACTCAAAAGAATCATATCAATCCTCTTTGCGTCTGCATTACATTTATTCATCAGGGTCTTATACAGCAAACGTAGACCATAGTACTAATTTACTAGTAGTGGATTGCTGCTCTATGTCTTCCAACAAAAGCATTCATTGAAGTAACCTGTGAACATGAGAGTGATAGGCATTTAACATTTCTCATTAGATTTCAAAAGAAACTTACTTTAAAAATTACGTTCTATGAAAGCTCTTATTTCACTTAAAAAAACAAGAATAGATGGTGACAAAACACATTCGGTATTTAATTTTACTGACATCATACAGTAGCGGCAGGGAAGCATCATATAACTACAACACGAAGCTGTGTATCTGCCAACATCGTATTAGTTTCTGCTTCTAAGTCTGCACCTGTTTAATTTCATTCACTCACTGATGTATGATTTGCCATTCTCATAGACAGGTGAATGATACAAATTATGTTCATTTTAACTCACACAAAGGTGTGAGAAAAGATCCTCTGCATTTTCTTTAGTTAGCTCAGCAACATGGGTTCCTTGGGAAAAAACACACATTACAAATCATTACTGTTGTAGCATGTCTCTGAAAACAGAAATACATAGAAAAGTTAGGAGGATCATAATGAAAATTAAGACTAAAACAAAAGAAGTGCCCCATGACACCAAGAATGGATACTCCATACATTACTGCTCAGAATACAGAGAAAAAGCAAGAAAAGAAAGAGGTATTTGTATAAATCAGTGCACTCCTCCCTTGCATTTTGCAGGATTCAGTATTTAGTACACCATCTGTGAGAACTTAAGACATCATTGCAAAAATGTATCATCAGTCAAGAGAATTCTAACCTAGGAATGTAACCCTGTCAGCTGTGATCATGGAAGTTTTGGGGCAAAAATCTTCATTACTCTCACCTCCTTTCAGTTTGCATTTGCCTCAGTCTTCAGATTACAGCAGCCGCAATAATTAATGCTAGCTGTAACAAAGAAAAACTGCTATCAGATATGTCACAGTCTAGGGGCTGTGACAGTCCTCTTTAAATAGTCTTTGAAAACAGGGAAGAAACTGATCATAAAATCTTTTACCAGTTTATACCTGTAAATAACAGGTTTATACCTGTAAATTACCAGTTTATAACAGTAAAGTATTATATTCTCTTTTGAAAGTCAACATATAGTGCCCTTGGATGGCCTTGTGTAGTGTGACACACAGCACTGCTGCTTCACTGAAAATCTGGCCCCCGAAGTAAGCTTTCCTACAGCTAGAAAAGAGATTTCAATATTGCAGTCATTTAAAAAAAAAAACAACAAAAGAAGAAGAAGAAGAAGAAAAAAAAAGCTACTCTCCCAACAATTGAGATAATTTTATGCAGAACTACAACACACTTATACTATAAGCAGTACTATGTAAATATGTAGCATTGATTTTTGCATCAATTCTTCCTAAATTCAAGCAGCCATTTTCTTAAGAACTCTCCAGCCTTTAAAGATCATGAAGGAGACTAAACTATTTTATATTTATCTCAAGTGAGATAATCACATACTATTGTTTTTTACAGATTTAAAAAATCAATTGCACTAAAGATTTTTCCAGAAACACACAGAATAAATAATAAAAATAGAGCCTTGTGTATTTTCAGCTCATCCATGCAGTCTATTTTGTGGTCTATACAACACACTGCCAGAGGCATCCTCTCCACATAATTTATGCACTAAAATCATAGACATACACAGACATATATATTTATAAATTTAAAAAAACTCCTTTAAACCATAGAAAGGACAATTGGGGGAATATTTCCACTTGATACTTAAGGGAACACTTGGAGCTTAATGGCAGGGATATATAAAGTAAGTCTTTGTGTACTAACTAGATTTTTCTAAACTTTGACTGCACTACATAGAACTAACATTTAAAAGGTCTTTAACATAACATTTATTACATAAATCATAGCACTACAGTAAGCAAAAAATTGTTGAAACTTTACTCTTTCTCATTTTGGTGACCTAGATGTTATCTTGTAGCAGTAATTCACAAGCACGTGACTATTAACTAAAACCAAAGAAAGTAATGACACAAAGCAATAGGCTTTAAGATCGGTGGTAAAATTGCAAGTATCTGCTTGACCACATAAAGTGATAGTTTCAACCATTTTCTTTCAAAGCTTCCCTTGAATGGAACATTAAACAAGTATGGAGTTACTGCCCAAGTATTTGTCATGTCAAACAAGATAATTTCCTAAATCACTCTTATTTATACTCTTCTTTTGTGAACTCTTGGTTTCCAGAGAATTACAAAGCTGAATTCTAGAAGCATTATTATCCATAGAAGAATAAATCAAACAACGATCTTTGCTTAGGTTGATTTGTATTCTTTGTTTTCAAACTCACTCAAATATATTTAAACTTAGACGCGCTGGAGAGTACAACTAGAGAGATTGCTGCATATAAACATGAAATTTCAATATGTCAGAATAAATAAGTGACTGTCATGGACTCAGATGGAAGTTTAACAAAGAGTTGATATGCAGATCCTAAGAGATGCTACAGCACAACAGCAAATTCTGTTAATATTTCTGTTGCAGCATGAAGTTTCATTTTGTTTGCAGCTTCTCCAATAGTACAAAATGCACTTTATTTATGGCATCTTCTACATCTACAGTGATCTCAAAACCCTTTCCAGCTCAGCTCAACACATCCTTCTGTTAGATTCGCCTCTAATAGGTAAATAAACTGCCAGTATGATTAAAAACAGCTAGCACAAGCCTATGTTTACATATAAACTCCCTGCCCATACTTTTGTTAAGCTCAGTACTGTTTTGAACAGTCTATGGTATGGTTGATTCCTGATTCAAAAGCCATCCAAAAAAAAAACCCCTAAATGAGAACTAAGCTACTTTTCCAGTAGTCTAATAACAGAGTAATGCAAAAATTATGGAAACAACCACATCTCTCAAAAACAAATGGCTATGGAAGCAATTAGTTGCTTCTTAAAAAATGGGATTTCAAATCCTCATTCCTCCAAATGTTAACCATTCACAAGTCACTCTATAGATTTAATTCAGGAGGTGTGTTAAGTTTTGGGAAAGCTTGAACTAAGCTTAAAAAAGTGCCCATTGGAATCAAAGGAAATATAGACAGTTCGGCCAAAACTTGAAATAGTGAATTTTCTGTGGTAAAGCGTACATTAAAAGGAGCATATGACTTAATCATTTGTCGGAAAACAGCTTTGAAAATGAGCCTGCTTCACTTCTATTTTAGAATCTGTTTTAGCAGTGGAGACTACACAACAATTTAAAACTTCATTACATTACTTCCTCTGGGGTTCAGAAAACTGAAGCTGGTTAACACAGGCTGAAACGTAGTTACTACAAAACTTAGTTCTTGCACACTTTCATCAGTAGATATCAGAACGCTATGGTGAAAGTCAATGTCATTATTCCTCCTCTGCAGACAAGAGAGGCAACACTCCGCTCAAAGCACTAAATATCCACAGTGACATCAAGAGTAAAACTCATGTCTGCCAGGCAAGCACTCCTAAAGTGTCGCAGAACACATTCCCATCATTTGCATGGGTGAGCAATACATTAAACCCCTACACTTCTTGCAGAAAATTTTTTACTAATTCAGACTTTTGTCTAACAAAAATTGAAAAGGATTTATTTTTACCTCACCAACATTCACAATATGATGAATACAAAACCACTTGAAGAAGTGGATGGCTTTAACATCAAAATTAAAAACAATTAATTTATATGTATGTACATAGATACACAGATGCTAATATCGATAACACTATAAACCTATTTTCAATGTTTAGTATGGTGCAGCAGGGAAATTATTGGAACTGCATATTCAGCATTTCATAGAAAAAACCCCAGGAGCTTCTTATATGAACAAATATCCAAATAAAGCATTTGTGAAACTTAAGTCCAAGAGACACCTTTGTCCCTTATTCTCAAATTGTCTTCCTCACAATTGCCTGCCTGTATGGAAGTGATTAAGAGCAAAAATAAAGCAACTAGTGATGCATAAACAAAGTGTCACGCAACAATTAGAAACCTCAATACAAATAATCTCTAAATTTTGGCTCTACAAGTCAAGTTACTACAAAAGCAGTTACAGGTATATATGTATTTCTGAATACAGGAAAAAAAAAGTTACTAGAAGGCAAACTGGAGATAGCCAAGATCAGCAAAAGTATTGTGTCAGATAAATAAAACAAAGGGGCATATTTATATTTATACATACACTTTAAATCAGCAAGATCTGACAAGTGATGACCACAATCTTTTATTTTGTGCACAAATTTCATAATATACCCATTATGTAATCCTAAATAGCTACTGTCCACATTTTCTGAATATCTGACAACTTTGAAATGTATGCTTTGAGAAGCCACTATCAGTATAAAAAAAAACCCAACTGAGAGCATGACACTTGCAATATACATGCACCCAGAACTTTAAGAAGTGGGGAGGGAGGGAGAGGAGGGAGAGAGGGTTTTTGTACTTTCTGCTGTTACAATAATAAATTATTTGCTACCAAGGTAATACTTGGTTAGTATTATGCATTTTAATCCATCTACTTTTTTTTTTTTTTTTTAAAACCTTGGTCACTCTTCATCAAATTGTAACTTTTTGGCTCCAATGTTTCTTTTAAGCAATGCAGTAGCTATATTCTCTAGATAACAGCAATATTTTTTGCGTAGATTTAAAGTAGCACTGAAGAACACATTTTCATAGTATTTTCCCAGTCCGTTACTTCTGATCGACTGAACATTTTGTAGCTCTCATTGAATAGGCAATGAAGCACAGGCACATCCTGATTCCAGATGTTGAGAATCCTGTAACAGGTAACAACTGCAGTGCAGCTAATCCTATGCCACCTTTTTTTTCTGGCAACCAGAAATGTTTCTCAGACTGTTCAGGCTTGTTCCAAATTCACTCTCAACTTTGGTTTATTCTAAAATAAATCCAATTCTGTATGCTATGCACAGCTGCAGGGATTTTGAAGGGCCTTCGCAATTACAGAGACTGGGACTTCACTAGAGCTTCCAACTCCTGTAATGGAACAGCAGCAGCTGAGGGGTCCGCCGGCTCCTGGCAGTAACACTACAGACGGTACCGGTCTCAACCCGCTT
>NW_009205723.1:0-11523 GCF_000690835.1 Fulmarus glacialis | reverse complement strand
TACAGTGCCTTAACAAAAGTAGTGCCGGGTGGGAATGAGAAAATGGGGGAGCCGGGAAGGGGGAGAGCACATGGGCACATCCTTTTGACTCGTTTGGGATTCACGTCGGGCCTCCAGCATCCCTGTCTGCCGGGGAAAAGGGACCTGAGCTACAGATGGTGGCATTTATTCCAATCTTTGTGTAAACGTACAGACCCAGAGATCTGTTTTTCCTGTTGGTTTGTGTCTTGCATTGCCTAGGTAACCTTATTTTTCAGTACCTACTATTTTTCAGAATAATGGCTTTCAAGCCAGGCTATTACAGTCCTGAAGTACAGTTATTAGTACTGATTGCTCCTTGTATGCAATGAATGGGGTGAAGTTTAATGGTTCTTAAATACCTATTTTTTGCGGGGGGGAACTGCTATGTATCATAAAATAACTTAAAGCCTTATCAGACTGTGAGGTTTGGGGTTTGCTTTTTTCATTGCCTTCCTATAGCAAGGGGCTCTTTGAAGGCCAGAAGTCATAAGTGATACTGTATATCTTATAAACAATCTAACTACTATTTACAGGTGAAAATACCTCTTCGTCTTAGTGGTTTTTTTCTAGACATATAAGGACTATGCAAGTACATGAGAGAAAAGTGAAATTTGACCAGGGTTATTATTTAAAATAATGGGTATGGAAAAAATGCAACACTTTCCCACCCAAATTTAAGCTGCATGTGTGGTCATATGTCTTTTATCACTCCCTTTTACATTACTAGTAGCTGTTTAATAACTTCCTGTAACATGAATATTATCAATGCTTTCTAAAAGGAAAGGTATTGGGGACCAGCACTTTTGTCCTGGGCCTAGCTTCTTGGTCGGTTTTTGAAACAGAAGGCTTTTTCTGAAACCCAAGTTCTGGATAATGTCATGGAAGTAAGTTTTAAATTTGTCAGTTGTTGTGGCTTGAAATGCTAAGTTACCAATTTGTCTTCTGAAGCCAAGTACTAAAATGTGATCCGCAAACTGTACTCACTTCTAGTGTGAAATATTAAATGTCTCAAAGCAGGCCAGAAGGCATTACAACTTAAGTTGTAATGCTAGTTAACATCAATTCTTTCGTAGGTCTAAAGTTATACCAGCAAAATTACATTGTTGCCTTGGTTAGCAGGGTGACAAAGCACGTGCTTCTGTAGTTCTAGGGGTCTGTATGTGTGAAGAAGGAAAATATCAGCTTCTCCCTTACTCCTGAAAGAGATCGTACCTTACTAAACACACATTGACCACAAACATCCCCTCATTTGCCTGAGGTTTTCTTGTGCACTGAAGATCCTTCTCTGATGCAGCAGATCTACCTTTGCTGTAAAGGTCATCTGTAGCAGGCAAACTGTCTGCTTCTTTTGCATTGTGGCTTCAGTGGAAGCATGCATCTCAATTTCCCCTGTTTTTAAGCACAGGCCCTGGGGCAAGTCTTCACAGTAAGAACTGTGGCAAAGTGATACATGAAGGCTTGTGCTATTATTCCCAGATTCTCTTATGCACTTATTCCTTTCTCTCCATTCATATGATCTTGGACTTCCTTCAGAGATGCTTGTTACATAGGAATCCAGAAGGTGAAATTTAAATTCTAAAAGCCAAGCTCTTCGTAGTGCGTGGACAAGAAGAATTGACTTTCTAGACATAAGGTCTGTAATATTTGGCTGGTGAGAAGTAAATATTTATAGATTAATAGGTGTCTCTGTTCAAATGTCTCAGAGTAGGAAATGCAGTGGTAAGCAAACTCTAGAAATAGTCCAAGAACTTGAAATTGAAGCATTATCAGAAAACAGGTGTTACATGAATGCCCAAGATTTAAATTTTATTCTAGACTTTGGCTTCATGGTAAGTGACTGAATGATAGTACTGTTTAGGTACCAGCTTTTCTTTATATCTGTTTATTTTTTGTTTTGTATAGCAGCACGTGGACTTTTAGAACATTAACATTTTTCATGAACTTCCTTCTGTATCTGTGGCAGGCCCTGGAATTCTTATAACAAATTTTTCCACTGTCCCAAAAAAAAAAAGGGGGGGAAAAAGAAAAACAAAGAGTAGAGTTACATCAAAACCACCTAAATTCCAGTGTGCATTTACATGAAAACACTGGGACTTCTAGTATGGAAGATGAGTGGTTACTGAAAACTGTCTCCACTGATTCAAGTGCATGGGATCAATATCTTAAGACTGCCAGTTCTTATTAAATAAAAGTGAAATTTTGAATAAAAGTGAATTTACTCATTCAATAACTTCAAAAAGTGGCTGATGCGTTCACTGCATGTGCTAACACTGTTTTCATTGTATACTCGGAAGAAAGTAATTCCTAGTCATTTTTGGATCTTAATTTCTGCTTCCCCCTCCAGGACAATGAAGGTGCTACTTCCATATACAGTACTAAGAAGAGTAAGTTTTAATGACTGTTTTAAAAACCTGTCCACTGGACTCTTCTTAGCCTTCTCAAGTCATGTTCTGAATTACTTGAACTTCAAGGTGAAAGAGAAGCAAAAATGTCCCCATGTATTTCTGGTTTTAAAGGTTTTTTTGGTTGGTTGTGGGTTTTTTTTTTTTTCTTTTTTGCTAATTCTGTTTCCATTGTTGAAACGATGCACTGACTTTGCATTTTATTCTTGTGGACTTTAATATGAAGTCAGTGGTGTTTGTATTAAAGGTCTGATTTCCTCTTCCTCCCCTACCCCCTGTAAATAGGATGTCCATTTAGGAGTTTATAACACGAGAACACAAGCACCTCAGTGTTCAGTGGACTTTATTCCTACATTTATTTGAGGTAAGGAAGTATTTTCTCTGCCTGTACTAATGGCAATCTCGTGTACTTGTCAGCAGCTGCACAGGAAGTTTTGAAAATCAGCAGAAAATAGGAACCCACATCTACTGAGTCCCAAATCAATTTCTTATGCAGTAAATCATCATTTAAAGAGGGACATATCCCCACTTTTGTTACTCTAAAGGCTTATTGCACAAATTAAAAATGTGATCCTACTGTTACACTTTATTACTACTGTTGCCATTACCTTTTAAGTGTCTTATTGCATGCCAGGATAAGGTTCTGATGTGAGTTCCTTAGTGTATACCTGACAGAGTCATGCTGATAGGAGAGACAGGAAATGCAGCCAACCATCAGGCAGGCAGGAGAAGGCAATCCTGTATTATTTTGTCAGAGTGGATAATGGAGTGCTTCATGCACGACTGTAGTTAATTTTCCATGCCATTGTACAAATTGAGCCCCTACTCATTAGGTGTGGGGCTTTAATAGGGCTTGTAAGCTTGCCTGTATCCAGCATTTGACTAACCCTGTGTTTGCTTAGGGTGTATGAGATGTTAATGCCACCTGCTGGCTCAGAATTAGTGGAAATCTTGCTCTGCACCTGGAGGAAGTAGACAGTAAGGAAATACCTGATGAGTGTAGCATTTGTAAATCTTCAAATGTAGGATTAAGAAGTCCTGGTTTTAGTTTGCTTTTCTGGAGAGAGGATAATTATTTCTGCAATTTTTTTTTTCCCTTCCCAAAGACTAAGGGGGAGGAGGCGGATTAAATTTACGTTCTGTTGTTTTGCCAACAGTCAGGACTTGGACTTTCTATTGCTTTATCATTTGACTAAAATTTTCCTTCTAATCCTACAGATGTGATGGACACATGTGTCTTCCTATTGTCTTTTTCTCTAAGCTATTTCCCTTCTGACACATGCGTGATCATAATAGTTCTTGAGGGGGAAAGGGAGAGTGAGAGCAAAAAATTGTTTTGTGACCTAAAAGCCTTAGATATCCAAAAGATGCCCAGTGTATTGCTAGTCGACAGGTGTTTGAAATAATATCTTAATTGGGGTTTGGTTGTGGAAGATAAGGAAAGACTACCTGCAGCAAGGTATGCATGAACTATATGATGAAAATAAACTTTTATAGACAGCTTCAAATTCTTATAATCCTAGTAGCAGTTTTCAGTCACAGCATTCTTTCCTGGCGACTCTTGAATCCTATGCTTTTCCCAGTTTATTCATTGAACTTTCTACTGCAAAAGAATAAGGATAAATAATGAACTGTTGCATCCATTCCCTAGTTTGTGTTGTTTTAATCTGCAGAACATCTGTTAGATTTTTAAATCATTTACATTTAGCACTTCTTGAAATTTGTAGTCTATGTATGCTCGCATTTTGTTGGTATAAACTCCACAGGGTGAATCTAGTGTGTTGTAACCATATATGCCAAGAAAGGTGGGAGGGGAAAAAAAGTTACTCCCAAATTGAGAAATTCAAGATCTGCTGATGTGAGAAGGAAACAGCAGAAGTCTTGCTTGAAAAAATGTGGCATGTTTCTCCCTGCTCTTAAGTTCTCTTTTACTAATAACTTCCTTTAATAAATAGGGACATTTGGTCATCCTTGTCTGAGGAAGGTTTAAGTTCTATAGGAGTACTGATGTTCTATGATAAACATTCTCAGCAGTAAAGAAATGTCTGTTACTCAGGGTTGTGTGTGGGTTGTGTTTTGCCTTTTTTTTTTTTTTTTTTTGTAAACTTACAGTGAGTTTGCAAGGTGTTCCTATGATTCATCACCTGTTTTCTTTTGTTGTTTCTCAGATGTGTAAAGGAGCTTGGTGAAATTCTAGCATTTAAGGAACAGCAGCCATAACACTACTTTGATATTTGCTTTTATCCCCAGAACACTGGAAGCATAGGTGTGATGCAAGTGCGTGTGTGGTTAAGAGAGTATATTGCATATACTTTGCTTGTGACTGACAGAGGTATGGAACGGTATAGTGTCAAATTTAGCCTCACTTAGAGGCCAGGGTTGGATCAGAAGACCTTGTGATATTGCTTTCAACCTAAATTTTTCTATGACTTTGTAATGTTTCAGCTTCTATATGAAAATAGTTTCTCTTGTGTCTCTATCTACATCCAAAACTTTATTGAGTATTATTTATGGTCACTTGTGAAACCTTTGAAAGGCTTACTCATTTCCAAGTTTCCACTTGGAAAGTGAAAATGGCTAACAAAACTGGACTAGCTTTTAGGATTTTGTTAGTATAGGTATAAAGCATGTTTAAGTTGCTGCTTATACCGAAAACACTTGCCAATCTGATTCTGATTTTGAGACAGTACAAAGAGTGTGACTTTTCCCTTTCTCAAACCAGTAAGCCCTAATCTTCCTGGTAAATAGGGCTTCTGTGGATTGTGCCTCAAACTTTCCTTTCCTACAGTAGCTCTAGTCTACTACTGTTCTTTGTTGGACTGTGATGCAACAGATGATGGTTAAACTGTCCTTTCTTCTTATGGTATGCTTTTCTGTATTCCAACAGCATGGGTTGCCATTGCTTTCTAAGAGTAGCTTGAGTTGACTTGGCTTGGCTTGAAGTCTTGAGAGACAGGGTGGATGTGAAATTTTCAGTATGCTTTAAATAATTTTTTTTCTTTACGCTGTTACGGGACTGATGAATCTTGTCCATCTTAACACTGAATTGGCTTAAAGTTCATTCATTAATAAATTGTATCATTCTCTTCCATGTGTCTTGGGTCTGACTGGTATGTGGATGATCTTGAAGTGTATATTCAAGGTATTTTATCTTAATCATAAAGTTTGCAATTGTGTAACACTTCCAAATACATCAGCAAGGCATAAACTTTAAAATGCAACTGACGCTTCAAACTAATGCCAACAGATGTAAAAATGAAAAGATAATTTCAGTTTAAACAGACCTTCAGCTTTATAAGCTTGCCAGTAAAATTGTGGTAGTTAGCAGGAAGCCTAAAGTGCTGCCTTGGATACTTCTAACCAGCTTTCTGGAGATACTCTTTCAAACTCAGTTCTACACATTACCCTGCTCTTGTCTTTCCTCTGCCTTCAAAGTGTGCCAGAAACAAGAGCTTGGATTTCAGGCAAGTGTACCTGCTTGAAAAGCACTCGACATCAATTAGTAAAAGTCTTTGAGTGTGTAAGCTTCCTACTAGTTTGCTTAGATGCGGATTGTCACGTTACTTAATTTTAACTACCATATTTTTAACCAAATTTTTATTGGTGCTGAGAGTTTGTGATGGTGAGGCAACATCTATTCTTGATGATGTGTTATTTCCGAAGAGTCACTTACACTGCAGTCCTTTGCTATGTTTTTAGAGCTCTAAGTGAAATATGCATTTTCTAGTCTATTTAGCCTAGTATTACATTGCTTACGAGGTGAGTAAACCATTGAGTTGACAGTTTGGCTTCTGTGTATGCTTTTTTCAGTAAGATGCCTGCCACTTAAAGCAATGTGTTCCATATCACACTTTATCACACAGTAAATCGTATATTAAAAATAAGTTATTGCATAATCTGTGTTTTGAATACATGTTATTTTGAGGAGTTCTGAAATACTTGGTGTTCAAATAGCTATGATCTAATTGTATATTACATTGAATATTATAATTTAAACCCTTAGTTTAGATACATGCATGAAATATATATACTTAGCTCTCCATTATTTCAGCATATTATTATACTCCCAGCATTCAGAGTCTTTGAACTTTTATCCATGCAATAAAAATTGCTTCAGTTGTTGCTTGTCTTGGCTTTTGCAAAACACTAAGGATGATATTGAGTACAAGAGCAATGCATAAAAAGGTAATCGGAGATTACTGTAGCGGTGAGGATGAGTTTTGATCATAGTCATTTACAACAGACTTGATTTAACGCTTATCACAACGCTGGAAGTTACTGTGCTTTGCTGAAGTTAATTCAGTGTGTTTGCGGACAAATGTGAAATACTTCTAAATCAGTTCAGTAGGTTCTGTCCTTTGACTCTTCTTGGCAGAACAAGGTGCTTTTTCATTTTTGTTTCTTTTAATAGAAAAGTAAAAGCTAGACATTAGAGGTTAAAGATGAGACCTTAAGACTTTATATAGTAACGTAAAAACACTTTGCCCCAGGATGTATTGTTTAGATGTTTATATACATACAGTTATGAATTTAAATGGGATTTGTTCCTTATCTCATGTTTATTTTTAAAAAAATACTCTTTAACTGTGCTGTGTTTTGCATACAAATTGAATAGTAATATGTATTCATTGTAGTAATTCTGCTATAGAATTCAGATTTGAAAAAAGTGTTTTTACTTTGCTTGAAGTACTTAAGTTTACCTATCTGTAATACAAATCTATATGGCTTTAAGTGACAGGCTTCTAGGTTTGATATCCAAACTAGTTTTTACATAATTACAAAAGATGCCATGGCTACCTATTGATTAACTTGCAATTGAAAATTAAAATAGTGAAAATAAAACCTGACTGTTTTTATCATATTTCTGTCTCTGCATACCCTAACCAATTGAAAGTTCTTCTCAGTGTAAAGATCACTGGACTGCCAGAATTGATCTTGTCTACCCCATCTGTCTCTTATTTAAATATATTTCCTGATATTCCTGTTGCTATTTATGTCTTTAATACATATTGGAAGTGATATGTATAGCAGAAATATGGTTAGATCCTACTGATTGCTCTGGTTACTTGTAAAACTTCTTGGAGATAAGTTTCTTAGGGTGGGTCTCAAACGTCTTCTCTTTTAGAGGTGCTTTTCAAAACAAAAAAGAGCCAGGACATCTTTACAGGAGAGGAAGCTGGCAATACGGAAAACTGGTTCTAATTTTATAGGTATGAAGCAGCAGTGCATTGCTTTCCAGAACTGCCTTAAATTAGGTTGAAATACCTATTTGTTACTTTTGTTTTCCTAACACTTCAATTTTAGATCCCCCCATCAACGAATCCTTCTATTCCTTCAAGTGATAGTCTGGGGTAGAACTGTATTATGTTATGCATGAGTGGGCTGTACAATGAACAGCTGGAACTTACGCACAAATGGATTTTTTTTTTTTTTTTTTGTAAGCAAACAGTAATTGGAATATGTCTTTCCAAGAATAGCCTTTTCTGGAGGAAAGTAATATTATAGTAGGGACAGGTGATACTTGGGATCAATATATTTAAAAAAATGTAGTTTGTTGTTAGAATAAAGACAAGGCAATTCCTTATAGTGCTTAAACACGCAACACGTGACAAACAAAATATGGAGGTAGTCTCACTGATGTAGCATTAACTGAAATGGTTTCTTTTAAGAGGTGATCTTCTACTGCCCAGTCATTGATGGATGTGTGGATCAGTAAATGTCATGGTACACCTGAGTTATGTTGCTTGGATTTTTTTAACCTTTTTTTAATATGGTAGCTTTATAGTCCGTCTTCATCTCTGTAGTAGATGAACCAAATGCTATTTTTCGCAACTTCTATGTCTAACCTGCATACATGTGGCACTCCTAGCTATTTAAAACATATAGTTGGGGTAACAAAAAATATTCTTGTGATTGTATGAGAAGCACTTGTCTTCAAGGTCCACCAACTAGACGTATGAAAATAGGGCTTAAAATTCTAGTATATGCAATAAATACTTGTGTTCACTGTTGAACTAATTAAATGCTGTGTCATGCCTTGTCTTGAATAGGTTTGTTAAGATCACATCTTCATTCTGCTGCTTCTTTTAAGAAAAATAGGCCATTCTTTGTTTTGCCTTCACTCTCTTCTTACCTTGTTCTTTGTCTTCATTCTCCTCTGTATCATTTACTGTTTCATTCCTAAGATTTTCTGCCATTGTTCTCTCTTCTTAATTTTGATATCATTCTTCCAAGTTGCATAGCTGGAGAACTTCGTTCACTAAGGAGGAAACACAGATCATCTAAAAACTGAATGTTTATGGATGCAACGTGCTATTGGATGAGGACAAAGAGAAGGCACCATACACTCAGCTGTTGGAAGTAATATTCAGTCTCTGGGCTTACCAAATTTATCTTGGTAGTTCAGCTACAGGACTATGTCTTGACTAGTTGTGTCTTTATGTATTGATACATCATTTACAGGAATAGTGTCTTCATTTGCTCTTTCATAACTGGCACTAGGTAATATCCGTGAATGTCCTCTAATTCTACAATTCATTAATTTTTAGGTAGACGGGGCGGGAGATTCTCGTTCATTTGTTAAAACAGTACCTTTTGTGAGACAGACTCCGGTTTCAGAGATTCAGTCTGGATTGGTTTTGTGTCTTACTAAAGCAGGTTTGCATCTTAAAAATTCCACTTCGGCTGTCCTGTTCTTCAGCTGTTTGGCCTGTGTGTTATGCAGATGCTTGAAGGAAAGGGTAGTCTAAGGTGCAATATTAATCTTCAGTGCCTTCATGGTATCAGTCATATGCTGAGCTTTCCGTTAGGCTTTTTTATGCATTTGGAGTGCTAATCGTGCTGACTTTGCTTGTGAGGCAGTAGAATGAAATCTAGGAAAAGAGAGATGAAGTAGTTAAATGGGATTCTTCTGGAGAACCTCTTTGCAGCCCTCTTCATCCACTTCTTCCCTGGTCACTGCTAACAATGCTTAATTTCCTAACACAGAGTCAGCATAAATGTTATGCATTTCTCGTAGAAGGGATTGCACGTTGAACTATGGAAATGTCTTGTGAGGGGCTAGGAAATGCAGTTCCTGAGACGGTAAAGAGAGTTGTAAGTGATGTTGTTCTGTATGGGTTTTGCCCGTTTGATATCAGACTCCTGTCTAGTTCTACTTTTGTGGTGTTTGTCTGGGATTGAAATTTGCACAGTAGAGATCTTGCCCTGTCTTGTTCTTGTGTTTACTTCTCCTAAGTAAATTCACTTTTTCCCAAATCCTGTAATCTTTATCAGGTGGTGAAAGATGGGATCTGGATCTTATTGCTCTTAAAGAAGCTGAAGTTCTTGATGCAAGTAACACTGAAAATATTGCTAATTTAATTATTATCAGCTGATAGTTTCTTTTAAAAACCCTACTTGGAATTGAGTAACTTACTCATAATCCTTAGTGGAAGGAAAAGTGTTTGTGGAAAAGCAACTTCTTTACACTTGGTGGTCTTCTGGGACTTACGGAACTTAAAACTTAGTTATGAGTGAGTCCCTTGTGATTTAATGCCAGACTGTAGGCTGGAGAAATGCCTGTATCAGCTGCTAAATGTTTATAATTCACTGTAGCCTTCACTAGTGCAGTAGACTGCATTTAGTTATGCTGCTCATTTCTGGAGGGACATGTGGAATTCAACTGGAGTGGGTCCAAACCTCAGAAACAACTTTTGTGGGGTGGTGGGGTATTTTGTGTGGTCAAGAGCACTCATCAGCCCACGGATATGGACAGAACTGCTCTAGCTCCCCACCTGGGCTCCTGCCTCTGTCTCCAGAGTTCAAAGGTATGAATGTTTAGGGAAACAACAGTTGATGTTGATACTAAACTGTAAATTGTCACGTGTTCAACTTCCCTTCTTTTTTATGATGACAAAATTGCTTGGTTGCCCTTGCTTGGGTTGTCTGCTGTTTCTGTTCTCCTTTTGTAATGAAGTGCAAACTGGATGGATAATTTAATCTTGGGTGGGTTGTTTGCTTCAATTGCAACTTTTAAGTGTAAAAAGAGGCTTAACAGATAAGCAAAAGGACAAACAAGTGACGGCTTTTGTTGGTGACAGTGTAAAGAATCTTTTAACACATACGATGATGTTTTTTCAAAACCGATTTTGAAGAAATAAAGCCAACATGTAGGCACTTGCAGGAGTGTGAATGGAAAATAGACCGGTATTCAGCATTTATCTTCAGTTGAGAGGTAACCATAGATTGTAAATAAACTTCAGTTCAGTCAGTTAAGAGGATGTTGCAGTTGAGCAGCTGCAGTGCAACATGAACTAGCATTAACCTGAGGACAAATCTTGGGTAATTACTTCATTCTCCTGTCAGGCGGGGTGTGCAGTGGGATAAACATAATGGTGTTTGTTTAGTGATTCGAAATGGATGATTTGGCATTTGAATGCAACCTTGTCTATTGTGTTGTTACTGCATTAAGGTCAAACTATTAAAATACCAACTAATATAAGCCAAACACTAGTGTGTGTATGGGAGCTGGAGTCAGGCAGAGCTCAAGAGCAGTGAACAGCCCAGTGACAGCTCTGTGTAAGGCTGGTACCTCAGCTGGTAGATTGTGGAGCGGAACAGAAGGAAGGTTAAACCAGCTTTTATAATCCCTCCTGCCCTGTTCTGGGGGTTGAAAGATATATTGTTGTAAAATGAATGTATTTATCATTTGATTTCTTCTCAGGAGAAGGCAAGCATAGTGCCTTGCAAACAGATAAAATGTTTCTCTTAGCACAATGCTTTGCAGAAAGTATTGGTTACCTGTTAGGCAACATGCTACTTCTGTTGCTGTAGGAAAGTTGAGCTAATGCCCAGGTCATACTGGGATTTTTCATTCTCTTCTCTCAGAGCTGATCAGGGTGGTGAGAAGTCTTGTGTGTGTCAAATGGGGCAGCAGAGATCTAGAGCTGTCTGGAGAAAAATAGGAAAAGGTTTAAAATATTGTTTGCTCGCAAAACAGGGAGGAATGGCTTGTACTGTGTTGAAATAAGGGTAGTTTTGCTGGAAGAAACTCAAACTATTAGGCTAGCAAGTTTTGGGCTGTAATGCGTCAGGTCATAGAATCATAGAATGGTTTGGG
>NW_009205722.1:0-6196 GCF_000690835.1 Fulmarus glacialis | reverse complement strand
CTCCAATCTGGGAAAGGTTCTCTGGAAGGGAAGGCTATGATTCTAAGTCAGGAACAGAAGGGGCAGGAGGACCCTGCATTTTGTCATGGTTTTTCCAGACCATCTCAGACCAGTGCCTGACTATGGCTGTAACATCTTCACCTTGCTACATGCAGTGACTGTGACTGTAACACCGATGGAGTTATCGGCTGTCAAGTAGGTGCCAAGCGAGGTCTGAAATAGACTTTGTTACTTTGCACCTTGAGTGGAATTAAGCATTTAAATAAAGAGACACAGATTGTCTGTCTTATAAAGGAGCTAGATTCGAGCCGAAAACTTTTTATGGACCTACAGTTTTACTACTGACTTCAACTAAAGCTGTCACCACCTAGACAGTGATGAACATGTAGGTGACTAAAACTGTTTGCATCCCACACAGTCTCTTCACACCTAGGTTGCCACAGGCACCCAGTCCTGGAAGCGTGTTCTGAGAATGGCTAACATGCCCCAGCAGCACTTAACTGCCAGATGCAGTCAACACAAGGCTGAAGGAGCCAGACATGGGTCTAATTTCTTGCATAATTTCTTACTGCTGGAAAAGTCACATAGGAAGTTACAGTCCTAGATTCAGAGCTCTCTGCACTCAGAGGCTATCCAAATCTATTTGGCCTCTGCCACAAGGTTACAAAGTTCTGAACAAAGGCCAGAGTATTCCTAAGATGCTCTCAGACCCAGCAAGAAAGTAGGAGAGTGAGAAAGTCAGTGCTATATCGTTTGTCTTTGAGCTAGCAGCAATATTCAATCAGCTGCCAGTCACAAGTAAGAGAGCTCAAAACAGTCTTTGACCCTCAGTGATCAAAATACTGATGTATCAGTGTAAACTCCGCTTCAGAAATACTGGAAAATAGGACATCTAGAATGTCAAATGACAGGAAAAATGTATGTATTTCTTAAAGATGTGTTGTAGACAGAATAGAGTCACATGAAATTTCTGATATGTGCTACCCAGAAATATTTCCTTTTGAGGCATTTGGTATTTTGGAGAACAGCTAAAGAAACTTTTTTTGATGCTGAAGAGAGAAAAGAACCTTTATATACACATGGAGAGAGAGATGTATGTGTGTGCGTGCGTGCGTGTGTGTACACATATGATCACCAAATTTTATCCATCCCTGGCTGTGAAGGAAAAGCAGACGTAGTTGTGGAACTCAAATCCATTGTTACTTTGAACCGCGGTTCACATCACTTGTTCTACACCCGAACCAAGTGCCATATATAATAGAGAACATGTTACTTTAACAAGTTAATCTAGCGGCAGTAGAAAAACCCACAGTCTCTCTCAAATACAGCCGATTTGCTTTACTTCCTTTCAATTCTATTCAACTCCATGGAGCTATCTACTTCCTGACTCTAATTCTCTAAAACTGTCCAAATGTGTTCCAGATTTTTACCTTAGCATATCACGATAGGATCTTTCCAGCCCATGAGAACATACAGTCAACAAAGCTCTTTCCCCTTCATTTCCTGAGCTACTGGCAAAAGCAATTTCATATTCAGGATGTTAACATTATTATTTCTGGCTAAGAAAATAATATTTCATCATAAAAATGCTGATAATGTATCAGCAAAAAAATGTTTTGATTGTGCTATCTACAAACACAAATTTATATGTAGCTTTTTGCAAATTAAGGCACACTTTCAAGGAGAGGAACAATAAAATAATTGCTGAAGTCTGTCAATAATGGGACAAACCCAAACTAACCAGAAAACTATATTTGATCCTAACACACCAAACTAACATGAAGAGATCTGAATTTTATACCTAATTGTTGCTTTTGGGTTACATGCTGGAGTTTCCTTATATGTGTGTATATATACATGTATATTATTGCATTGGCTGGCAGTTCAGTGGTGCACAGCGGAGCTGCTCAGTGGACTGGAGAGAGAGTACCTGTATGGAGACCGACCTACCCCAGACTCCTGCTCCCTTGATACTTTAGGTCAGACGCCTGTTGGAACACATACATGAAGCAGACACCCAACTTTCCTTCTACAGAAACCATGACGCAAAAAGTTTGCAGAAGGGTTTGTGCAGGTCTACATCTCATCCTCACCTGGAGTGAAGATACAGCCGAACCTCAATCCAGGGCTGAGGGATTCAGAAGTATCCCTGGTTTCCACTGTCCAGGAACAGCTTGAAAAGGTTTTTAAACTCTTAAACACAACATTCCTGGGCAAACCTGCTCTTTCAAAACTTGTGAATAGCAAGAAACCTAAACAATCAAGATATTTTCCAAGCAATGGTATTAGTGTTTCCATTCTTTGAATTCAGGCTAATAACGTAATAATAACACAACTATTACCCAGCAGCTCTAATTACATAACAAAAAAATCATTAGACAGGCTTTAAATTTACCAACTCCTTGACAGAATGAACAGAAATTGCAGTTGTCTTTTTCATATTATTTCTAAATGCCTCAAATTCTATTTTACACAGGGAATTTTCTGTTGGTTTTATATTAACTAACACCTCCTGTTTTCTCACAAATGTTAAACAAAGCCTTTCTGATCATTTAATTACAGTCCTCTCAGTCCTGTTAGATAACTTCCTACACTTCCTATTAGTGACTTTTAATTACAGCAAGAAAAGTTGTGAAACTTCTGAAAGCTTATATATAATCTGGACAGAGAGTTAAGCAATTGTGCTTTCTTTAGCAACTCAGCAAACCTTAACCTTCCTTTCCATTTCTCTGATTTATGGTGCTGAGTATTCTTTCCATGCAATGTAGAAATCAAAGCACAACTGAATTAATGGATTTCCTATTTCTAGACCACTTCATGTTACATAAAGGAAAAATTATTTGTATTCTAGGGTGCTCTTGTTTTGTTTTGACCTGAGGCAAACAAAGAAAGATCTTTTTTAACCTGAATCTAATATTATACAACTCTTTCAATGAATGACAGACCTTAACCTTAATTCTTGAAAGTTTCTGAATGCAAGCTTTCTCTTCTCCTGTTCTATACCATCTTCCTTCTCTTTTATTGATTCCAGCACCTAAGTAACTCTGCTCATTTCTGACTTTTTCAGAGCATGCTCAAAAATCACAGATAGCTCCTACAGTTGTTCCAGCAATAAATCAATAAGGAACTGACCAGACATTCATGTTGAGTAACACCAACCTAAGCAATCTCCAGTTCAAACCAAATATTAGAGGCCAAATCCAAAGAAATATTTCTGCACCTAAAAGGCAGATGTTTCCAGCACTGAAACCCAAACCATGAGTTGCGGAGTCACATCCTCAACAGAGTTCATGGCATGAGTTGGACATCTCAGAAAGAAGCCCAAAAGAGGCCCAAAAGAGTCACCACCTCCAACATCAAGTTGGCTAATGATAGTGCAAGCAATGTACCAATGCTTAGAACTGGCCAACTAAGCATCTGTGTCTAAGCAGTTGTGTTTTAAAATTCTCTGCTCTTTGACCTTTCATTCAGAGGCTTCTCCCCTCACTTGAATGGAGTATCTGCTAAAAGAAGGCACTGAACATTTTATTTCAAAAAACAGAGCCGTGCTTGCCAAATTCTCTTAAAACACAAAGTAATGAATTAAGATCCTCTTTTGCTACAACAGTAGTGTAGTTGGAGCCATTAGCTAGAATATGAAAGACCATTTCAGTTCTGTGCTATATAAATTATTTCATCTGACTGAAAGCATTAAACTCACCAATTTTTGCTGCCTCAAAGACTGCCACAAAACACCATGTCACAAGACAGTTCCTTTCAGTTAAAATGCAACAGTGGGGAAAAACATCCAAAGCTATTTTGTAATTCTTTCTTATACTAAGTTGTGAAGTACTTCGCAAGAAGTTTCAATGAGTGCATGCAAGGCTTTCAACTAACCAGAGTGAATTAATTTTATGTTAGTTTTTTTGAAAGGAGAAAAAATATTTACAGTAGGTATGATTATATTACAAAGGCCAACTTCAAAAGGTGACTTAGAAATACCAAGTTGAACCACAGGAACACTATTTATGAGCTCTGACTGACTGGACACACTTAATTCTTAGAGAACTTTCAGATTTATCAGAATGAAACCAATATGATGGAATAAATAAAGAAAATCCATTAACTGAATAAATCTAACAACTGTTCTTCTCAAGCACCCTTTGCTTTTGCTCTTATTCAACTATTTATTGTACAAAGGATCTTTCAGGGTAGTTTTTATATCCATATTTATGAATATATATGTAGAAATTTATATTTCTAGGAAGGTGATATTGACTCGAAAAAAGTGAGTCAATTGGACAATGTTTTCTGATGAATGCAATAGAAGCCTGGATGGCAAAAGGTGGAGACTCCCACTAGAAAAAATTACTGAGGGTTTATTTGAAGTTTTGACTGAAATTGTTTCAGAATTTAGGGGAGAAAAGGTAAAATAGGAGATATCTATTATTACAGACATTTTTTACATCCAAGCTATGAAGATGTAATACCAGGGAGCTAACTGGTTGCATTACTGGTTGAAGTTTTACTGTAATTATTATGTCAAAAAATATCTTTAGTAGTGGTAAGATACGTTAATATCTTCCAAACTATGCCTCCTAGACATTTAAAAATACTGAGAAGCATATACTTAGAAACAGTTCAATTAATACATTGTGAGGTGCTATAAAATCTAGAAACTTGCACATGTTTAATATGTCATAGTAGTAGGAGCTGATGAAGTATTCAGAAAGAATCCACTGAGGTTTTTTACCACTATATATGTCAAAGAGAAGGAACAAAAATCCCCAAACCCAGCCAGTGATGTCAGGAAGACAAAATAAATTCAAAGGCTCAGGGATATTGTAGCCTTGCAGATGGAAACTAATCTGGGAAAAGCACATGTAACTTAGCATTAAGCAGATGGGTAAAATACTGGCTAAATAGCAGCTGAGCTAATGAAACAGCAAATCCATGAAAGATGGAATAATGTGCTGAAAGTTTAATTAAGGCATCAGAGTTGTAGACATAAACAATTACAAACTAAGACCAGGGCCACTGAGAAAACCTTGTTTAACTCTCCTTGATCAATTGCCAGGTACAGAGCTAAAAAACCAAGCATTGCATAGCTCCCACTGACAGTGGGTGATGTGATCCACGCATGTTGGTGCAAAGCCAACTCGTAACCAAATTAGGCAGAAAACCAAAGTCAGGACAGTTTTGTAACCTGTTGTAGGTGTCATGCTTGCCCTACCTGAAAAGCAAGAGTGTCCAGTGAAGGAGCTGCAAACTAAGCCAAAAGCAAGAATATACAGCAAAAGTGGGCGTCTCAGAGGCCACAGCCAAGACCAGAAAGGATTAGCAGATACCACTTAAAAGCAAAAGAACAAGGTGAAACACAATCTAATCTCATTTATCAGTTTAATACAGTGTGGGAGGCAAAGCAGCACAGTACATCATGATCAGTAAATTGCATTAAACAAAACCTAAAAAACTAAAAAAAATGCACAGCCTTGTTAAAAACACGTATCTGAGGGAGGACATAAAAAGAATCCTTGTGAAAAAGCAACATAAGTTTGTGATTATAAAAAGCCACATAAATCCAAATTTTCAGCTGGTATAAAATGGCCCCTCTTCAGGGTTTTTCTTTACTTAGACCAGATGAGATTTACTTAGACCAAGCTGAGGATCAGGTGGGGTTTTTTGTGTGGTTTTTTTTTTTTACCTTCTATCTCAACTCTACCACGTTACATTTTTTCTGCAGAATCCATACTGTACAGGTGGAACCTAAGGCACTAGTGGTTAAAGCAAAGAACAGTAAGATGGTTTTACAGAGAGGAAATTTCACAAGAGAATTCTTGCAATCAGACCAATCTTGCTACTTAAATTCTTTTAATTAGAAGGATCTCAGCAAACTGTTGAGCTCACATTGCCTTAATAGGAAGAGCTGACAAGGAAAAAAATAGAGTCCTTGTTGATGCTAAGCATCGGTATATGTTGCAAAGTCCTGTGAGATCCTTATCCCCAGCTGTCCAGATTAGGGACCAAGTGAGAGTGAACCATGGTCCTTTCTGGCATATGCATATAGATTTCCTTTCCATGGAAAGAGGCTCACTGCACAACCCTGTTTGTGGCTGGAATGTATGTGTATGCCCTAACCAGCTGTCGTGGTTTAAGCCCAGTTAGCAACCAAGCACTACACTCGCTCACTCTCCCCCACCCCCGGTAGGATGGGGGA
>NW_009205721.1:12405-14726 GCF_000690835.1 Fulmarus glacialis | reverse complement strand
CCCCCCCACTTCCCCCTCTCCCTCCCCCCACCGGATCTTGTTTGATCCAGCTCCCCTTCTACAGTGTTTAACCAGGACTGGAATCAGATTTTTCAGCCCACTTGTTTTCAGAGAAAGTTCACAAAAGTTCTGATTACATCATTAAGACAGCTGGGAATAGATCTGTGTCCGATCCCAAGAAACAGAGTCCGACAGGTAAATGCATGAAATGGATCCCAATCCCCTTTGGGAGGAGAGAAAAACAATACCTGAAATACTTTTAGAAAACGCGTTAGCATCAGTGTAGTTATGATGTCTGGTAATACAGTTTTATTACTGTTTTTCTGAAGACCCTGAGAATTCATAAAGAAGAGGCTAGAACAACGCCTGCAGTAAGAAAAACACTTAAGTGAAAACCTAATCCAGAAAGAAAGACTGAATGAGGAAACGAGGAAAAGTAGCTACATTTATTTTGGCTGGTAATACCATATAAAATTTAAGTGAGGAATTTTTTGGCCTTGCAGAACAAAGGCTATGGTGGGAAAGAAGAAAACAGGGCCAAAGATCCCTAGCTGACTCTTATTTCTCCCATATCTGAGACATTGGATCTCTCATCAGTCCCATTCCTCTGGCAAATGAGATGAGAAAAATGACACAACACGAGGAATAGAAGTTACGAGTTCCAAGTTAGCCCTCAGAAGTTGGGAGGGATACCTTGCAGAAAACAAAATGATACTGCACACTGACTTAGGAATTAGTGCCAAATAATTTGAATATAGCAGCCCAGAGAAGCGGCTGAGGGTGACAAGCTAGTATTTTCCCAGGTTCTTCTGAATGCTGGTAAATTCCTACCTACTTATTACAAACTTGCAAGGTGCATAGGAACAGATGATTAGCTACAGGTTTTCTAGGTAGCTGCAAGACCTTCTCAGCATACATTTAGAAATACTTTTGCTTGAAATTATCTAAACTCAAAGGTTTTGTTTGTTTGCTGTTAATATGCTTTAGTATTTGAATCTCCAGTATTTTTTCAGCACCTGGCCTTCCCTTCAAGAAAAGCACTCAGTGGTTTCAGCACTGATCTCACTTGATGCCCTCCATGAAGGCAAGCAGACACCAGAGATTACTTCTTGCTACACCTTTGTGCAAGTAAACACGAGAAGCAGAACTGATTTCTATTTCTCCTCTAAATACTCACCCTTGTAAGGGTGCTTCACAAAGCAGAGCACAATCATGCTCAAACACTACTCTAAAAACATTTTAGATTATTTGCCTTTTCTTCAAAGCTTGAGCTTATTAGTCTCACACAAGCTACTCGTAGGCTCTTTAAGAAAGAGTCCCCAAGCTCTATGTCTCCTCATCCTCCCGCCTGCTACCTTCTCCACCTATTTGTACTAGACCCACTCACACTTCAACCACTCCTCCCCAACCCATCCCCACCACACAGAAAAGACTGAATCTGTATCCCTGGGAAAAGAAGGAAACAACACAGCAGAACACTTTAATTAGGTATATGCTTGAAAGAGTATTAAAAAAACTAGAACTGAAATGTCAATTCTGGGGACAGCAAATTCAAAAACTCAAAATTTGCAAAATAAAACAATTCTTTGTTTCTAAAACTAAGCAAATATTTAATCTTTGAAAAAAAAAGAACCTTAAATGTAAAAGATTCATTTCTGACGAAAAGAAATACTACTCATTAATGAGAAACAGCATCTACGTATAGCTTATGATCAAACAGGAATCTACAAACTACAAATAAGAAAAACAGAGTGGTGTGTTTTGTTTTAACCTTTTCCATGCAACGAAAGAGCAATCATATAGAGTATGAAGTAATTGTACCGTTACTGTGGTTTCCGCAAACAACAGAATACTTTTGAAAAAGCAAGTATCACATGCATTGTCAATAGTTGTTTATACTTAGAAAAAGAAACATTTGGTCATTCAATATTATCAACATTCAAAGAATATTCTTGCCTACTGGAGATGTGTCCTCCATTCAAGTCAGAACTGTTCTACTCAGCTAAATACGCCTCTCTCCAAACAATCTGAATTGTTGAGTTTCTCCACTGCCACACTTCAGCGTGTCTCATATTTTAGCATCCTACATTCTCATCACAGGGATTGAAGAAAGGAAGCATGCTATTATTCTAAGTACTAGTAGATGAAGGATGACAGTTTTTTATTCTGCACAAAGGAAACTTCTGCAATAGGAGAATTCAACATGCATAAAAAGCTTTCCTGAAGAGACTTTTCCATCGATCCTGATGATACTTATGTTATTTCCACCCAGAGTATTCCGGCTTCTAGACAGAGATCATACAGACAGGGGGACCAGAAGA
>NW_009205721.1:0-12374 GCF_000690835.1 Fulmarus glacialis | reverse complement strand
TCCTGCTGAATTTTCAGGGTGAAGCATCACCATTAGAAAATGTTGTAACTATTGGTTGGAAACAGATACCACTTCTAGGTTGAGGGGGGAGCATTTCCTCTGAGATTCTGTCTTCTCTTCTCCTTCTCCTGACCCAAGCAAAGTTTCTCCCCAAAGCACATTCTTTCCTCTTCTACCATTAATATTCTGAGTACATTACAGATTTGCCAGAGTTTTGAGTTCTTATAAACCCATTGATTAAAAGGGATGAGTGGCTTCATGAATGAATATACACTGAAAAAATTCAGAACTGCAGACATTGAAATAAAAACTTTTTTCTAATTTAGTGCAAATGCAAATATTTCTAATCAAACAGCAACATACATGCTCTCTAAAAAGACCTAATACTTGTTGTGACCCAAACAGATACATTGTTTGTATGTGCACAGGAGGATTCCTTTGTTTTGTATGATGACAGTTAATAGAAAGAGACATAAAAATGAGGCAATTTATCAAATTTATCTGGAGGTCAAAGGCAACATGTCAAAATTTATTAGTTAAATTGGTTAGTCTCATTCTTTTTAAGATTTTACACATACTCTCGATTCCCTTCAAGGAGAGGGAATATGCCCTCCTGTCACAATTTCATTAGATAAATCATCTAATAAGAGAGTTAATGATTAGAACCTTGTACAATTTTACTGTACACAAAATTGGACAAGCTGCATTATTCGTCTGCATGAACAATAGTAAAAAACAGTATCTGCTTCTTTCTCTGTCATGGGACTACTTAAGAATTCTGTGTTTTAGCTGACACAGAAGAGAGATTATATGGTGCACAATTCATAAATATAGCCCTTCAATTTAGCAGCCTTCATACTCCGAATTCCTCTTACTTCTTGTTCTTTTAACAACTCTTCTAGCTTTTCAATACCTTCTCACATGCAATTTCTATCCATCTTGACATACTGAAGGGACAAGTTCATGATCTAAATGTATTAGTAACCAGTATATCTTAGGATCAAAGTGAAAAGTTTTCACCAACAGAATTACTCATGCTTACCCACGCACCCCAAAAAATTAAATATTATGGAAAATACGTCCTCAGGTATTTTTCATCAGCAGTTCAGTAAAAGGCTTTGTGCAATTGCTAGAACCTTTGTTCCTGACTTCCTGTAAAACCCTTTCTTTTGTGACAGCAAATTTATCACCAGCTGCAGTAACAGCTACATACATTAAAAATCTTCATTGTTTAATTAATAAGAGAGAAGTTTCTGTCAACTTAACTCACTCCTCCCCTTGCCATGGACTCTCCAACAAGTTCAGGACAGAAAGTTCATTTTTATCAGCTGAAGCCCCATTACTGTAATTTCTTCCACTCTAAACATACCGACTTTTTATTATCTACTTATTTAGCTCCCCAAGTGATCCTCCATGCTTCACACACTCTACCTTCTTCTGCCTTCCTCAAAACAGAAAACATCTTGGTCCTTTGATGGAGAGTGATACTGTGCTCCTCACGTGAACAGTTACTGTCTTCTTTCTTGGATTTTTTTTTTTATTTTTTTTTTTTTTTAAAAGTCTCTCGCACTGTGCCTGGTGAATTTATGACACAGAGGTTGCTGTTGGGGAGAAAGCTGGCAAAAGTCTCATTTCAGACCTCCCACAATCCATTCCTGTATTATTCTGTATACACCTTCCTCCCTTCTCCCCATATGCTCTTAGCCTTAAAGTATGTTTTTACTTCTCTCATTTTTTAACATTTAAATTCTCAGCAGGGCTACAATTTTCCTTCCCCCACTCCCTGTGAATCTTCCTCTAGCCACACTTACCTCTTCCTCATATTATTTGTTCAGCCTCACTCGGTCTCACAGTTTTCTCTCTCTCTCCTTTTCTTATTTTTTTTTTTTCTGGACATAATAGCTTGCCATCCTGTATTATCATACTGTATCAGACTCAGACTGTATTTCCAGATTGCTTTCCACAACACACTCTCCTGAAAATGCTTACCCCATTAAATCCCATAAAAATGCTTTTTATCTCCATTACAATGACCTATTGTCTTCAGTACTTAAAAATTAGGACACTCCTTTCAAACTTATCTCTATTTTGTATTTGCTGTTCCATAACACATAATAATACCATGCTTCTCTCTCTCTCTTAGTCTACAATAGGTCTTGAAACAGTTATATTTCATACCTTGTCAGAACATGACCAGAATGTCTTCGACAAAATCCTTCCAGTGAAAGGACTGCAACCTAAAAACTGTCGTTTTAGTCAAAAGTGAGGGGTGGTATAGAATCGCATGTGCTGTGCTGATGACCATTGTATTTTCAGGCAGAAGTAAAGAGCATATAGAAAGTATTATTAAAACTCCCTTCTCAACTCCTTCCAGAGCTGCTGAATCTTTATTCAGTTTCTGTTTTTATTTTTCACTTTCTAATTCTCCATTTTCTCTGAAATTTCTATTTATTCCTTTCCTACCCTATCATTTTGATTTTATTTTGCAAATATATTCTGAATTGCCGGTTTTCACCTTTCTCATCTTTAGGTCACCTACCGTATCTCCCAATTCCTTCTGAAATGCCCTTAATCTCAGCAAATTTCACCTTCATTGAGGATTTTTGAAACTTGCTTTCCTGATCAAGTCTTATAAATGCTTCTCTGATTAAATCTCCTCTGATCAAAGGGACTGTTTCTGTCTTTCTGCTCTTTCTGTACGTGCCCGTGTTGCTATGTGCCAATAATTTATATTAAAGGCTTTTTGTGTCATTTTAAAATTTTGTTCTCTGAGGACTCTTATGGGCAAATCTGTCTCCTTATATAGGCTATCTATTCTCTTAAAAAAAAAAGTTCCAAAAAACTAAGGGCTTGAATAAAAAGCAGCGTTCACAAATCATCCTACTGCCTTCTCCAACTTTCGTTTCAGGAAGGTGTCTGCTCCAGCAATTTCTACTGATCCTATACCACTGTACTGTTTCAATTAAACTAAGCATTTATATCTAATTAAAAAAATAATGGAAGTTTTGATGAATTCTGTCTAAAAACACTACTTGGTATTTTGAGGTTACTGCAGAAAATGAAACAGTTGTGAGTCAATGAAGTGGAAAATTGCTGTCTTATAGCAGATCCTCTAAGGTGCAAAATGTTCTCTTATTTGCTGTTATCAGTATGTCTAGTAATTGCTTTTTGTCCAACTATTTAAAAAGGGGGAAATAGACTTACAGTCTGGAGAAAAAGACAGCAAAACATACAAAATTAAAGCATTAATGTTTTTTTAATTCTTTTCCTATTTTATAGCATTAAGAAAACATACCAAAAAAGACATTTGGCCTATCAAAATGGAAAAGGTAGAGAGATGAAAAGAAGCTGCATAAAAATATTAAAACAAGCAACAGGTCACATTTAAAAACAAAACACTCATGGTCTTTTGTTACTTTAGTTCTCTGGAAAAAAAAAAGCCTTACTACTCATTAGAAGTGTTTTAGCCATAAGTCTGAGAAAACTCCTAGTAACATTTCTACATAGGTTTAATTACAAAACAGCATTGTAAAAAATGACCTGGTACTAAAACCATACTTTAGGTCTACATAACAAGGAACATTATAAAATTGCTTTCTGTTACAAACCAACAACTCAGCATAGACTAGGATCACATCCTTCTTCCATGACTAGCACATACATACACAGTTGCATTTTCCTGGGCTTTCTACAGAGAAATTTAGGCTTCGGGGGGGGGTTTAATACCTCAGTTTTACACAGACTATCTAAGAAAAGTGAGAGGAAATTCTGTTATTTGCAAATATATAGCCAAAATCAAATTTCTAAGAATCATTTATTTTAAGAGACAAATATGAAGAAGGTCTGAGGTAAACATCTGAACTCAGACAGTAGTTCTAATGTCCAGTAAACACGGGCAGGGAGTACCAAATAGCTGCTTTCCAGAACTAGACTGACACCTTACCTTGCAGCAAAACAACTATGGAATTTATTTGCCCCCCTTCAATTTAATTTTTTTTTTAAACTAGATCATTCAGTTTTCTACAGTATAGCCTTGCAACTGTCAATTCAGTTTGTACCATACTTGCACCCAGATAGTCTTAAAATCCACTGGAACACAGAAGTCGGTCTTTGAAAATCCTCCTTGGAGTTTACTAAACTTCTTTGATGTATTCACCCTGACCACATAAATGAAATCTTTATTAAAAAGAAAGGTGATTAGGACCATTTTCATAACAATGATAAAGACTGCCTGACAGATTTACTTTTCTTCTAGGCAACTTTCCAGCCAAAGTCAACAGCTAACAAGAAGTCTACCTCTGAATTCATGTTGGAGGATATAACTCACTAATTAAGTGTTCCTCAAACATTTCAAGGAACGTTCAGGTCTTCTGACTGATCCACTCCAATCACTTCTCTATAAAGAGATACTACAGCTGAGTATAACAATAAATTGAGGTTTCTTTTCTTTATAAGGCATCGTCAATCTAAGTTCTAGCATCCTAGTCCACAGGGTAAATAGACTTCCTTGATACAGGAGTAACTAATTTTCACAGTAATTTCCACCATTTTAAGGTTCACTTAGGTGCATTTCTAAATACTGTGCCCTGGCAATCCTCCAATTTATTCACATATAGACAGAAATGTTTAAGTATCTGTGTACCCTCTGTTACTCCGATGAAACACAGCTTTTTATAAAAATCCTTGCAGACAGACAGGATGCTTCTCTTTGATGAATTAACACACTCAGAATAAGGTACAATGGCAGTGCTGTCTCATGCTCCTCATAACTTGTCCACAATCTCCTGGATTTGACTAAAATCCTGTCTAGAAAGCTACATATTCATTCCTCAACCACAGAGATGTCAATAATAGATGGCTCACGGAAACACTGCAGAGAATCAGCATATAATAGGAGCTTGCTGCTACCTAATATACCCATACCAAAAAGTTTTATTTATTCAAATTCTGTGTTGCAACAACTACAAGCACACGATTTCTAACTGACAATATGTGAATACTCACCTACCTGCAAAAGGCCACAAATATACTTTAATCAAGATGATCAAACCACAGAAGGGCTGCAGTAGCAGTGTCATGCCAAAGCCGAGGAGATCTAATCAAAGTACCGGATAACCAGGCTCTACTGTAAAACCCTCCCAGGAATCACTGTAGTGAGCACTGAAATCTCTTGCAGCCCCACATCTGTGAAGGAAGATTTCTAGGTTTCCCCTGCCCTGGGCAACCATGTCAATGCAACAGATCCAGATGTTTTACACTTACACACACTCAATTCACTCATGTACTGAAATTTCTCTTAGGACAGCCCTACCCCAACCCAGACGTTATATAAAAAAGTTCAGTATGATCAACTGCATTATAATACAACCACGTGAGATGATTAAAATAACTTTTTCCAGGTGCCAGATATCTGCCATCATGTTTGGATAAAATCAGGAATATCTTACTCCTTGCTGAGCTTCTAATCCTGCCTCCTCAGAATATGTCAAAACCGATAACCCTAGCAGACACTTACACTTGATATCTTTATTTTCTCAGTAGCATTAAGATCTCCAAACTGCAGTTCTAGTTGTCTCCCTCTCCTGAACTGCCCTTCCTATCCATTCATCCCCCACAGTCCTCCTCACCTCCCCCAACATGTTGACACAGAGGAGTTTTAAAAAGAAATCAGAATGAAGTACTTTGCACAGAAGGGAGATTTATTTTAGCATAGGCATATAAGAAGAAGAAACACTGAGAAAACTACTTGAATGCAAGAACTCTATTTAAAGTTATCTCAGCTTTTATCCAAGTTATTTACTTCATAAGATTTCAAGTCAAACAATTTTTTTAAATGCAGCGTTAAGGTACCACAGTGCCTGTGTAGAACAAAAATTGCAGAAACTCAGTAATTTTGCAGGATGATCTGGGGGTGCCCAAAGACGTTACTGCAAAAAATGGTCCATTTAGGAATATGCGGCGTAATGAAAGCCAGCTCTTTCAAAAGTATCCATACAGGTATTACTTCTTTGAAAGCAAGTAATATCTCATCAGAACTGAGGGAGTGTTGATCTGGTAAATGGCAAAATACAGCATCTTCCTAACCTTTCACCTTCACTTCTGTCACTCTAACATATATTCAGAATATATTTTCTGAAGTGTTTTTTCTTTCCCTTTTTGTCCCATAGGATCAACAAAATGCTTACTGTATTACCAACAAACCAACCCATGCACCAAATTCTGACAGAAAACAACCTGGTAAAAAATTCAGACCATCAGAAAAATCTATGAATAAAAATGTAAAATGCTTTTCTTCATGAAAGGAAAAAAAGGATGAATTGTAGAATGAATATCATACAATGAACAACGCATGAAAATAATGCTGAATTACCAACCCAATGCAATAGTGAAAACCCAAAGCAGCAGAGGCCAAACTATACCCAAAGCAACCTAAAATCTCTCACAATTATTCTAGAAGTTTCCTATTTATAAAACAAAGAAGATACTGGACACTTATTTTAACCACATAAATTTGCACGGCACCACAGTAAGTAATTTCAGATATGCTGCCTAAGTTTGTAACACTGTTCCTGTCTGGTTTCAAACGTGCCTTATATAATAACCTTCATGTGATTCAGCACTCTCCATCAATTTCTCAGTACTCTTACACAGCTCTCCTCACAGCTCATAAATACCACCCTTTCTTCACATCCTTCTCTCTCTTCCTTTCTTTCCCATGAGAAATTCCAACAACTTAATTGATGACATCTAACCCTGTAAGAACTAAAGAGAGATTCTAAAAAAACCCACAACAGTAAACCAAGGAAATGCGACCACTTTTTTTTTTGGTCATCTGTAGCTCTCTGAAAAAAAATTAATTGCGAAGTATAACAAAACAGCATATAAGGGTGACCAAAAATATACCACAAACTTACTATTCTTGACTCAATGGTTTCTTATAGATACAAAGCATTAAGGATAACAAGAAACAAGAAATCCTCTCAGTTGGGGGGAGGGGAGGAGGACCTTTCTCTAGACGCAATCCAGGCAGCTTCCCGCTGCCAACTCCAGACTACCTTCATCATCCATTAATAAGATGAAATATGATACACCTGTGATTTTTATCAGTTTCAGCAAAAAAAGGTTTTAACTGAAGAATGTTTTTTGATTCTTTCAGGCTTTTTCATGCATATAAAAATTAAGAGAATCTCCAAAAAGATTATGGAAAAAACCCCACTTTGGACTACACATTGATAAGGAAGCTCGTAATGAGATCAAGTAGCATAGTACCCTTCCCAGGTGAGGCCAAACTGAAGAAAAATTATTGGGGTTTTGTGGGTTTTTTTCTTTGTAGAAGTCAAAATGCTCTTTTGTCAGCTCCAAACAATGCCCTCATGCTTGCAACTGGAAGTGTTTGAAATAATCTCTGCACGGCAAAACTCTTGGGACATACACAAGAAACAGTTCTGTTAGAGTATCAGCACATTGCATACAAACAGAAATTGCTTTCAGTAAGTCAAGCACAGATCACACATTTTACTGCCATCCATGCTCTTGAAATGGAACTGCAAAACAATCAGAATTTGCATTTATTTTAATTGCAGATAATATTCTGAGCCACGCCGAAACACTCTACGCCTATGGAAACACATATAATCATTTACACTTCACCCTGAACTCTCTGAAAACGCAGGGGAAATAATTTGCTAATCATCTATCACCTCTTCTAAAAATGAACCATTAGAACAAAAGCCAGAAAAAATAATTCAAGTCACCAACTATTCTGAAATGCTTAACATGGGAAGAGTACAAACAACAGAAACTATTACAATAGATGTTTAATTAACTGATCGATTTCAACACTCATTTACAGCAATCTTTAAACTAAGTCTCCGAGACCATGTAAGAAGTAAGAACAGATGAATGCTTTTATTGTTGTAGTTTTTAAACTACAGTGGTTATTTCTGAAAAAACTACTTCAACTCCAAAGTGGCTTCGTGCAAAAATGGCACTCGTACAACTTCTACTGGAGCAGGGGCTTTATAAGACAATATGAACAATTTTCCTAGGACCCTCCGGTTGGACCTCTCCTTCCATATGCCAGAGGACGCTTAGTTCACTCTTCTGCCCTTTATTTACCCTGCCTTTCTCCCTTTCCATCCCCTAAATGGGAGAAGTTGTCATAGGATTTTTCAGAACGTACTTACAGTCCTTATAAAATGCAAAGAACACAGAAAATGTTGTTTCTCTAACACCAGTATATACATGACATTGATGTCTTTCCAGCGTGAGCCCTCCCTATTTGAAATATGCATTTACGCACACTTTTAAGGAAAACAGCTGCTTAAGACCACACAAATATCTACTGTGTTACATGCTTTCCCGCACCTCTGTCTCAGTCATGAGCTTCAAATTATTTCATGTGACAATATAACAATGCTAATTATTTTTGACAATATTGCTATAGGAAAATTTTTAATTTTATTCATTTAAAGTCTTGATACCTCTACATGGACTTACAGATAAGACAGCTATACTGATAGGAGTGGTTCCTGTCTTAAATAAGAATGTTATCTAAAATACTGAAAAGGACTTCAAACAATTCGGCATTTGTGGAAAGAAAAAGCAACCTGAGAACATTTTTCCTAGTACAAGTCCAATGCCTGTGCAGCAGCTTTCAAGTGGTTATGATTCTCTCAATACTCATACAGATCCAAATACCTATGGTTACATAAGAAAAACTGAAGTAATGGATAATAACAAAAAAACAATCTAAAATGTGTCACGTTAATTGATCCACCATTTCAACAAATGGTGTGAAGATTTATTTCCACTTAGATTTATAATAAATTGTACATATTGGTGAACATTTCCATGAAGACCCATTTAATACGCCAAAAAGTAATTGCAGGTAGATACTCCAAACTTACATTAAAATTAATCTATTTTAGAAATTCAATCATTTAGAACAGTATGTTAAAAAAAAAAAAAAAAGCAGCATATACAGACCTTCCAGTAGTCAGATTGTAAACTGTAGTACCTCTGGTATGCAGATAATGCTGTAGGAAAGAAAAATGAATGTTGAATTTGTTTTGTTGCATTTTCTTTGAAGATAGAAAACCTTAGGAGTCAGAATACACAACATTAAAATGATAAATGGTTTAATAAAAGTAACACTGCCACAATAAGTACACTGTTGTGGGTAATGCATTCCTTAAGATTATAATTTTGTCTTATGAAATGTCAACCCGAAAGCATATTTATTATTAATCTTACAAATGTAAATCAAGCAATATTTTAAAGAAAACCTATAACTAAAGAAATCATTTGAAATTTTGGGATTTTCATCCTGGACAAAGCTGTTGTAAGATTTAAAAATTTAATCATGTAGCTCATTTACCATGCTCCCTGATGTCCTGTAATTTCTAAAGAACTGGTGCGGAGGGACATACAAAGAGAAATCAATTTCACATGCCCTTTCATTCAGTAACTAGAGAAACAAAAGCAAGCAAAAAAAAGCTTACATTTTATTCAACATCTAAGACTAACCTGGAAAACAGCGCTAAGAACAGCTCTGTTCAGTAGAATATTAGCTCTACTTAGCAATGAATTTCTCAAATCACTATTCCTGCATCCCTCTTCCCCACTAAAAATTCTGGTTGATTCATCTTGCCCTTCGGCTAACAGGCCACATCAGACTAGAATGCAAACAAGCTTTATGTTCTTATAAGAACATTGCACTAGGCACCATCCAAAAATGAAGAAGTTTAAATAATGATTCACTGCAGTAACACCAAGATTTTGATTTTTCAAGTGTTTGCTTCTTAAGAACGGAAAACACATAATGTGTAGAAACCAAACAACAAAAGAAGACAACCTCTGCTTTGAAAAACTACAGACACTAAACAGATTAAGACGGTAAGAACAATACGTGCTTTACGTGCAGGTTCATTTCCTGCAAGTAACATGGATAAATGATGTCCCTAAATTTTATCACCCTTCAATGTTTGTCTTGCATATTCATTTCCATAACTTAACGAAAGTCCTTAAGTTTAAGCAAAATAAGAACAACATACACATAATGACAAGGCACACAGAGCTTTCTCTTCTTAAGAGCATACCTTTGCACTCATCTGTCTATGGAGACTCACAACCTTGTATTTTTGAATGCCTGATACATGCTGAATCATGCCCATAAGGTGCCCCTTACCACTGGAACTGCTTGTGAAGCCAGCTTCTAATTTTGGTGCTCTAAACTGTGATTTATTTAGATGCCCAGAATAGAAAAAAAAACCTAGGAGAACACTCATCATCCTTACACTACCAATATGCAATAAGTGTAAATGTTATGCAACTCAGACGAGTAAAATCACTTAAAAATCTAGTCAATCAGGCTAAGTCTTTCACAACTTAAGAATACAATTCTCCCCCTACCCCCCCAAAAAAAAGTGGTACAAATTGAAGGATACGACTGCAGTCTTAACAACGTAAGTTTAAGAATGTTAAGACTAAGCGTATTTCAGTCACATTCTGTAATTATGTTATAAAGGATGTTCACAATAACACAAAATAACCTGCTACCCCAAATACTCCTTCTAGATTCACCTTCTCCCAGATATCATTAATGACTTTTCAACAGAAAGGCATAATTAGCTTTTGAACGTGGGAATGACTTTGCTTTCCCAAATAGGAAAACACACACGCACTCTATGACACAGTTTTGTAATGCACCACACTTTAAAAAAAAAAAAATTTCCTTTTATTTAAGTCAAGCAGTACCTATCCCAATTTTAAAGGTTAAAGCATATTTCAAATATTTAAGTCAACAGCACCATATTACGCAAGATTTAGGAAGCAGAGAACTACTTGTGATCTTTTTTTTTTTTTTTTGTTAAAAACTAACTAGTGCAGTCAATTATACAGGGGATATCAATAAAATAAGTGTCTGAAGTGCCCAACCCTACTTCTGGGTTCAGCAACCTCTTCTAGGGATCCAGCCTTTCCTTCTAGGGTAACAGTATTCTGCTTCTACGCAACTTCTTGAAGATGAAATGCTAAAATTCTCAGTGTTGTGCTAAAAATGCGTAACAGTGAATCATGGTGGGATCCCTTATACAGGAGCTAAACGTCCCTTTCCTCTTCATGAGAGTTAGACAACTAGAAACTGTGATTGATGCACAATTTCGGTATTTAACAAGCGCTTATCTTACAGTTAGTTAGTTACCCATGAAAGTTTATTTCAGCCCCCTTTACATCTAGATTAAACATCTGCTCCACAAACACTCAAGCTCTGCTGAAAAGGATTGAAGGAACAGGCAGAAAAACTGAAAAAAGGATTCAAGAGAGCATTTTTTTGTCAGAGTCCACATGAAACATCCCTAATCAAGCACATCCCTAAGACACATCTTGCATATAAGAAGAGGCTAGAAATCAAATTATCAAAACAAGATTTTTTTAAGAACTAAAACAACCTAATAGTTTTAAAGCAGTAGAACATGAACCATAAATCTGAACCCTACCATACTTTCTACTCCCTGAGTGAGGCACTGGTGAGCAGACATTTATCCTGAGTTCTGTGGTGTAGAAATAGAGTCTCCTATCTAAAAAGTGTATTATGGAACTACAAGCAACTTCTCCCTTAAAGAAATGAGTGCAAACCACTCAAATTACAAACTCTATTCTAGATTAAGGAGAAAAAAAAAGAGCAAGTGAATCTGCTGAGCAACAAAATTTTTACACAAGTCCCTATCTGAAACATAGGCTATGCTTCGTCAGTGCTATGATTCCAATTATAGGATGATACTCTCCCGTTTATCAAGAAGTGAAAAGAAAAGTCACTTGTGTCATGCATCACATTAGTAGTACTAAAAAAAAACAAAACAAACCAAAACAAAAACCACCAAAGGTTGCAATGTCATTTGCACCTTTACTTTTCATCCAAGACTGGTCATTACAAAGTGAGACAATTTTTGTCAGAAATAAATTCCTGTGAACTACTGCCCCTCTTTCAACATAGGGTCAACTCTCATTCTTACGGATACAAGTGAATTAACCTGTTCCAGTTAAGATGTCATTTTTTTAAACATAATGGAATGAGTGCTTTGAAATCACTCTTAAGCGCAGCAGAATTCTGCAGACAATATTCTGATTAGGAACTTAATCATTGAGCTTTTCCAATCTAAAAGTTTGCCACTGAAATTCTTAAACCTATGGAATTGTTGGAGGCCAAATAGATAGAAACTTCTTTTTTCAGCATGCGAAATACTCCTGAGCATCTAGAAAATGCATGTCTGGACTCAGAAACAAACAGAACGGCGTGTCAACAGCAGGACAACGTTTCTTGCTTCACTCTCAACTATATTCATAAAATGATAGAATCATAGAATCATTAAGGT
>NW_009205720.1:567-1152 GCF_000690835.1 Fulmarus glacialis | reverse complement strand
GGGGGAGCGCACCCCACATTTTCAAAAGGGAAAGCGTCTTCTTCTCACCCACCCCGCATCAAAGAAGAAAAAAGAAAGATTACAACCCAACCGCGGAAAAGACTTGGGTCTTCCCCCCCCGCCCCTTCGCCTGCCTCTCACATGGGGCAGAAGCCCCCCAAGCACCCCTCGCTGCACCCCAAAACCCCAGCCCACCGCACCCACCGCCCGGCCTGCTGCAGGGCCGGATTTCTCTCTACTCACCATTTGCTTTTCACTGGGAAGAGTGAGTGGAGCCATTTTGTGGCCTACGCATCGCGGCTATATTTGTAGTAAGTGTTGGGTGGCTTCAGCTGGGGAGGCTCTAATTCCACATCACGTCCAGTTTCCTATTTAGTATGGAGAGCGGAACACTACTGCAATGTGGCCGAGAGAGATAAAACCCCAGCAGTGGCCCGCCTGCCCTGATAAGCTTCTAAACCCATTATTTATGAAATGATTCATTATTATTTGGCAATTTTATCGAAGGAAAGCGGAAAATTATTGCAGGGATATGCATAGGAATAACTCCGGAATGCATGCCTTCTAGCTTTTTATGTGTGTGTG
>NW_009205720.1:0-537 GCF_000690835.1 Fulmarus glacialis | reverse complement strand
AAAAAAAAAAAGAGTAATAAAAAATTGCACTGTGGCTGCCCGCATCTGAACAGCAATTCTTTATTTTAGTCCTCTTGGAGGTTATTATGCCCCTGCCTTTTTTTTTTTTTTTTATTAAATATGGAACACCTACTCCGTTCTTAATTAAATTTAATGAGACAAAATAAATTGCTGAAGATGCTGAGAGAGAGGGAAGGGGTGTGGGTGCTGTGGGACAAGAGGAGGTAAATAAAGCGCATCGAGAGGAGATGTTTTGGAGAGAATCCTCCCCCCACCGTGTGTTTTCGCTGAGGGGCTAAATTGGGGCGAGCTCACTGTCTAATCTCCTGTGCTGGGGCGGGGGGAGGCCGAGCATCCCTGCCGGGCCGGGGGATGCTGGGGGACGGGGAGCGGAGCAGGTACCGAGCCGGCGCCCCTTGCCCGTGGGAAATTTGGGATGGGAACGGAGGGGAGAGCCCGACCGGGGCCAGGGCCGAGACTGGTGGAGAGGGGCCTGGGGAAGGGGGGAAAGGGCCCTTGGCCGCCCCGGAGCAGTGC
>NW_009205719.1:0-7860 GCF_000690835.1 Fulmarus glacialis | reverse complement strand
TCCTTGGCTCTCCTTTTGTCATTAATACAACATGAGCGAAGGGAACACTTGTGATAAACTAACAGAAGCATAAAATTCAGAAGTCTCATCTGATTGAAAATCAGATTCGGACCTAAATTTTGACCGTTCAGAGTTCCCTTCTCTTACATATCATGGCCTTGGGAAAACTTTTATGACCACCTTAAAGGAATCAGTCACTGTATCATATATTTAAGTAGTATACATTAAGCACAGGAAAATTAGTGACGACAGCACATACTTGCAAAGTTCACCTGCATGCTACTGAAGTCATGCCCCAAACATTGATTCAACCTCATCCAATGGAAGATTTCACAATTCCTGCCACTCAATGCTACTTATCGCCTAGCAATGGAATAAAACCACGCACACTTAGGAAAGGTTATGTTTAATATTTCGGTATATACCCAACCAGTCAGAAATCATTAACTCATTTGCTCATGAATACTTGTCTGCTCTGAGCTCTATTTTAAACTTGTCTGCAGTAGGATATATTTTTAGTTCTGTTTTATTTCTGTGGAGAGTGTAAGAAGCAGAACATTTTATCTCCTGTTCATAAAGGAGATATAAATCATCCCACTCTAAAAAGGTGGAGCAATTTTAGCTCTAGTTCTTTTGCAATCAATTTGATCTAGCCTCAAAAGGAGGCCTCATCCTGCTCCTAAGCTGGCTCTCCTTATCTAACAGAGCATCGTAAGCGTTCAGTAATTTGCTTGCACTAAGAGAAATAAGGGTTTTTTGCTACTCAAATTATTGCTCTGCTGTAGAAAATGGGAGCATTAATAGAAAAAGGCAGGAGCTGCGTTATGCTGGAATAACCCACTTGCAAAGAGATGAGCTGTACTCACTCCACTCCTGATCCAGTTTGCTACGCCAGATCACACGGGGTCTGCTTTGCTCAAGTGCTTGCGCACATGCGCTACTGCGGGTATCTAATAACACTAGGAGATTACTCAGGGTCTTCAAGACAGAACTCCTTCCTGAACTTGGAGCTGGAGAGTTTGAGACTGACCAATAAATATCAATCATGGTAATTTCACAAGAGAATTTCATTCTCCATCGAGTGTGACTGGAATAACTAATCCAGCCTTCAGAAAGGCCCAGTGCTTTCAAAACTATGCTAGTTGATGCTCTGACTTATTGCCATCGCCAACAGAAAATCATCTTATGGCAGCTAGTGCCTACCTCATAAATAAATTCTGAAATTTACATTTGTTTTTATTTGGACATTGATTGCACTTGAGCATGCTAATTATCAGAATAACAATTTTTTTCCACATAAAAGAAGGCAAAGAGTATCAAGATTTGTGGGAAGAAAATACTTTGGAAAGAGCAATAGCCATTTGATAGAATGCAGGATTTTCAAAAAAAAAAAAACCAACTGGAGTAGAGGGCTCCCTTTATATAATTATAAAATCATTGTTGCTATGACTGATTTAATTTGAATAGCATTCCCTGGGGAAATATACTGTGCTATCAACTTGAAATGATTACGATTATTTGGCCTTCAGCAGTAGTGGGATAAAGTCAGCAGCAGAGCTGGATGGCAGTATGCCCACAGCTACACCTAATGAAATGAAGCACATCTGTGGCTCTGACAGGAGGAAATACCAGGGAACGAGCTAATCTCAGAGCAACTCATTCCACGCCTGATGCCAGTAGAGTCTCCAAGCACCCACAGGCTATACCCCAAGGTCCTTAAACAGCTTTTACTCAGAATTGAGGGAATTTCGATCACAGACTGAAAACCAAGAGGGGCAGATGTTATGTTAAAAAATATTACTATACAGGGGAGGCTGACTCACTGCCTTGTTCAATTTGGCGGGAGATGCTGAGAGGGGTCTTCTGTGAGCCTGGACTGCAAGAGCATGAGGTGACCCTGAGCAAGCCATTTCTCCCTGTAAACAGAGATAGTCAAATATGAAAATTGATATTTTTATGGTAAGTTAAATGGAGTAAAACTTCATCAAGCTGGCAATAATTGCTTTATTTTAAGCTGCTCTCCTAAGATCAGCAGGCTAATTTCATACCCTGCAACATTTGTGTGGGAAGCCTTAGCAGCATCTTGCTCTGCTATAAAACAGGGGAACAGCCCCAGAGAACTGGTTCTTGGAGGACTTCTGCTCCAGTGACCAAACCCTCGGTGGCAATTTAGAATATGGCTTTTTAAATTGCATTGACAGGTTGCACAATGTTTCTCTGCTGCTCTTGACTAACAATCTAGTGAGCAGATGAAAAGGCAAACCTCTGCCTTTGTCAGATTTGCTGGCACTCTACTGTGGGAGATCAAAGCCGGTGCTTAGAAGGAAAGAGAGCCAGTATATAGCCAAATGGTGGTTCGAGACAAAAGAGCAGCCCGCTCGAGGTCATAGATGGAAGGAAAAAGCCTGATAAAAAGGAAAAAAGGATCCCTAAACATATGCTGTGCAGGAGGAACACAATTTGCCATCCCTCTCTGTGGAGACTAAGCTAGACTTTGCTTTCACAATTCATCTGGCCTCCAAGAGTAAAGAGCTGCCTGTCCAGAGGCTCTGAACCATCTCTGCCCTTGATTTTGTTAATGGTAGCAAACTGGAGGGCAGCATGGCTTCCCTGTTGACTGCTGTCTCTATAAAATGCCAGTTCCTCAGAGGAAAAGGTAATAATGCCAGAAAAAGTAAGTGGCTTGTTTTCCATGTAATAGCAGAATAGTGTTCTGACTGCAGTAAGCAGTTTTTCTTCCTTCCAGACAAAGCAAAAGAGGTCTGTGCAAAAATAATCCCCTCTGTCACAGGACAAAAGGTATACATAGTCTAAGAATGACTTAAGCTTTCCTGGGCACTTTATCCTGGGACATAAAATGATGTATTCAACTTGTGCTGGACCTGTGCAGCAGCCAGTTTCCCTGGGGCTCTTCGGAAGCATCCGGGCCCGATACATTAGCAGCTTATTGTTCAGCTTTTTCATTTTCAGAAATCTGGTTCCCAGTTCTCCCCTCCTGGAATGAGGTGCCGTTAAGAGACTCAATGCAAAACATGAAACATAATTGGGATGGGTAGAGCAATCTGATTAAAATGACAAATCTGCCTGGAGCAGGAACAAAAGCCACGAAATGAAGGAAACTATAAAAAAGGTGAAAACCTAAATAATTTTTAAAAAAACATTTTGACTTTTCTGTAATGCCCTGATTCCAATGGCACCAAAACAAGAAAAGCAGCTTTTGCAGTATTCTTCCGGCTGGAGAGGAGGCAAAACCAATGTAATATTAATAATCACCATTTTGCTAACTTTACAGAGTCCCATAAATGTTTCTGAGAACACACAAAAACACCAGATAAAATATACCATCTGTCCTCAAGTTCTGCAGAAGCTGGTGCCAGCAGGATGAAAACAGAGCACCAGTTCAGGCAAAGGTGGGTGTATAGTACTCATTGGCAAGGAATCTACTGCAGGGAAGACCGAAAAAAGAATGTTTTATTGGAGGTAATGAGAAGTATGAAGTAGCAAGTACTTCTTTTCCAGGAGAAGGAAATAATGAAAAAAGCTTTGAAGTCAGAAGTTAGTGAAGGATTAAGTAGGGAGGATCAGAATTTCTGCAGGAAAACTCTTATCTATAGTTAATATAAACAGGCATAACATATCATTAAATCTGTCAAAGTAAAAACTACAGTACAAATGAAGTTCACCAAAGCATGAACATTTTAAACCTCTGGGCCTCAGGCTGCCCATTGTGCGTATGCAGCTTAAGCACCAGCCTAAGGTTTCTGCAGGCTCAGTGCAACGCGTGTCCCTTTGCAGTATCAAGGACATAACCACCGTTCCCAGAAGGGTACAGAGTGCGCTCTACAACACAAGCGCAATGGCATGGCATGACTTAGCCCACTTCAGAAACAATAAGAATGCCTTGAAATGGGGGGGCGGGGGGGGAACCCAACAACACCCTTTCTTCAGAGAAATGTTGCTGATGTATTTTCTTGACTAGTCAAATCGGCATGTTTTGACTGCGGCTGTTTGCACAAATTCCACAGGCTAGAAGGATATAAAATAAGCTACTGGTTCTCTAAAACCCCCTTCTGAATAGGGTATATCGACTGCACTCCTACATACAGATAACGCGGCCACCCAGGATAACACCATGCTGCATTCAGGAGAATTTGCCTGACCCAACATTCCTCTTTGCCATATGAATCAAAACTTCAAAGGACCTTTTGGGTATGTATCCTCTTTGCTACAGAGGCATTCTGGAAGATTTTTTGTTGAAACATTAGCTGCTCTTGTTTAGAGTTAAATCAGAACTACAGTTCTGATTACATTACTGTTCAATGTAATATTAGACTGATTTAGGTACCTTTAGACGGATTTATTTATCTTGATGTAGCACCATTTCTTCTAGACTTTGTTTTCAAAAATTCCTCTCAAAGGAATTTTTTTTTTTTTTTTTAAAGGAAGTAGTAATGTTGCTATGGAGGAAAAAAACGTAGCTAACTTTCTTATTATAAACTGTTTTCAACTAAAAATTTAAGGACATATTTGTAAAGGCTTACATGCTTAGGAGGCGAAAGCTTGGCTAAAATATAAAATCCTTTGAAGCAGCTCAGCTTTCATAACATGCTACAAATTCATGAAGAAAAGAATACAGGAGGATTGTAAAATTTCATGCCTGACACTTGCATGTTATCTTTGGGAATCCAGACCGAATAGAATAGGCATAAAAGGAAAATATAAGCTTGCATACCTCCAATGTGGTATTATATTTCAGAAATTCTGGAATGAAGCAAACCAAGATGAAGAAGACAGGTCTCTCAGATAGCATTTGACATCTGTCCATGCTAACTAAACACAAGTTAATTATTTCAGACGTTCTCTTGTACCCTGAAGGATGCAATTTGGGATTAAAAATAAATTCAATAGTACATATATGCTGATCAGTAACATTCATATGCATGGCTAGATACAGACATAGCAACTTGAAAGGATAATTAAGATTTAGCATCTCTATTTATAGAACAAAAGTGAAGCAGATTCATTGTCTTTAAACATGAAGGCTGGAGTAAGCACAGGGTGATATTAGTTGCTAGTGAAAGAAGATATAACTCATTACAAAGATGTGTTCTTTTGCAGTATAAAATAATATGCGAAATACAAGAAAAATGAAATGATAAAATGAAAGGACAGAAGCTACAATATAGGAAGTGAAGAACAAAAAATATGTTCCAAGCCACTGGGACGTGTATTTTTGCTAAAGAAGTAAATGAAAAGGACTCAAGAGATAAAATAATCTACAGAGACACAAGACAAAATAACAGGAATTCTGGTAATACAAGTGTTTTCTCTTTAAATGAACTACTTGCAATACAAATACGAGCCACTTTTTCATTGCAAAACAATCCGATAGCTACCATTATTTCACAACCGCTAAATTAAGGAAGTCTGTAATGCTCAGGGAAGTCCACTTTTTACTGTTGATAATTAAGGATATTTAATGAACACATAGTTATTCTGAGAGAGTAACAGCTATTCTGAAAGAGAGGCGTAAAGAAATTTAATTCTCAATTTTCTTAAATTCCTTATTATAATATTAATAACAATCAGATAAAGTTAAATGATTCAATGACTCAATTTACATTTCAAAACATTAAAATTGTAAAGCAGAGCTTTTTGGATCTGATATTAGGATTAGCTTTGAAATATCCCTGGAGAAAACTTGTAGGCAGTTTTTTGGTTTTGTTGGTATGGTACCTTTATATCCAGTTTCCTATAGAACAGTCAGGGGAAAATGTGACAAAAATATTTCAGGATATTTCAGAAGGGATAGATTAGACTGTTTTCTACTTTTCTTTTAATTGATTTACAAAAAGCTGTAGAATGCCACTGAAAACTCCCTATTGCAACTTGTTCACAGCATCTCATCTGCACTGCACTACTTTGAATTCTTTTTTTCAAGAAGAGAGCTGCTGCGAGGCTTATGTAAAATGTTAAGCACTCTCTGTACTCTTTGACAATTCATGGCTTCTGTTCAGAGAAGTTTCCTTCTCTTCTTCAAATATGCGTTGGTTTTGCATAGCACAGAAGTTCCATTTGAATTTGTTGCCTCTTGATATGAAAATCAGTGATCAGCAAGAATTAGTTAAAATGCTGTTGAGATACTCATGTTGTTCTTTATGTGCAGACGCTAATAAGGATGCTTTTAATAGGAACTTCCAGTTGGGGAAGGAAAGGTGGGCAGACCAAGCTATCACTAATTGTTTAATACTCACTAACAGAAAAGAGTAGCCTTCAGGTTAGATGTAATTCAGAGAAAACACATTCGATGTGGCTAGAAAGTGATGCATCAACAGCAATTTTGTCATTTAGATGCTAAATGCAAAAAAGAATTGAAACTTACTGTTAATATTCTTTGCTTTAGTGAGGTGACCTGCATATTGGTGATACAGTTCATACATGGAAGAAAGACGCATGGAAATTGAATCAGTCAACGCTGCTGGAATGAGGAAGGTTTTGCTGACTCCAAACTACAGACATTGACAAGAAACAGCAATGGGAAATTCGTTCCAGCCTTTCATCTAACCATGAAGCAACTGCATTTAAGAACATTACGATAAGGTGAAAGCAAAATAAGAAGCATTGTATAAAATGTAAATAAAACAGAAAACCAAAGATACAAGGGATAAAAATATGCAAAATGTGACTGAATATTTTTTTGAAGTCTTCTTCTGGTCATACCATATTGGTAGGGTAGCTTGATTTTTTACATTTCTTTGATGGTTTTCGAGGCTAGCTACCATTTTACAGCACGTGAAGTTGTATCATCATAACACACCATCATAAATGCAGAAATGTACAATGAGACCGCATTGCAGAATGAATGAAAACAGTCCTTTTGTTTCTTTTCTTCCAAAAAATAAACATCAGGAAAACTAAAAATGGTTTTATATCGTTGTCAATATTCTTTTTTTTTTTTTTTGCCATTGTCTAAGGGACTTGGTGAGCTCAGCAACGGCCGCTTAAATGACATTTATGTAATTTATATCATAATGGCCATTAACAGCAATATACTTAACCTAAAAATCTGAATCCTGAAACTGATTTTTCCCTGCTTTTCTCTTCTCAGTACCTTCCTTTATCAAAAGAAGCTAAAAGGCTAAATACAGCCAGGTTGTCCTCTACCCTTTCATTGAAACAGACCCCTGGCTCAGAAACTTCTTTTTTAGGACCAATGTGCATCTATGGAAAATTTCCATTGGTGTTTTTAGGCTCTGCATATTTAGCTGATAGTGTGATCCAGATTTTCCAAGCCCACACTACACAGGGACACCAGCTATCTGTGCACTGACTGTACCCTCACTCACTTAAAATAACTGAAAATGCTTCCTCTCCATCGCCACAGTTATTATTTACAATACTTTTTGGCCATGGCTTCCTATACCACAGTTTTATTCAGTCTGCATTTTAACTCTTAATGTCTTAGACACCCTATTTGTGAAAAAAAGGACAAATTGTAACTTTCAGATAGCTCAGCCTTCCAAAGTGCTGTGACATACATGGTTTTAAGACATCCACAGCTAGCAAATTTTGCAAACACAGAACTTAAGCAAACAAGAGTGCAAAATAGCCCATGACTAGAAGTGAAATCTTTTGAGTTCAAGCAATTTGAGATACTGAACTGCTTGGAAGGAGGTTCACAAGCCTTATTTAGCACCTAAAATAACAGTAATAATCACTATTAACAAACGTATGTCTTGCTTTCCAACTTCAGGTGACTCAAAAAACCTCACTCATTACAGTGATATATTTATCTCATCCTACCTACTGATGGCTATCTAAATTATCATAGAATAGAAACATAGAATAGTTTGGGTTGGA
>NW_009205718.1:0-24970 GCF_000690835.1 Fulmarus glacialis | reverse complement strand
GCAAGCTACGGAAGTTCCACCCGCTGAGCCCCGGCCCGCGCCGGGCCTCTGCCGCCGCCCGCTTCTGCCGGGGGTCCCCCCTGCCACGGAGCTCTCACTGCGCACGGTTTGAGATGTTTTTAAAATCTGCTCTTTGTCTGTTACTGGGGTTTCATTTCCGCTTGCCAGACAAAGTCTGTTAAGAGAAGCGTTATTTTTTCCTATTACCCATACAACTCTGCAAAGTCTCCAGTAGCTCTAACCCTCGTTCGCATCATCAGAGTTCATACAGTACGCCTTCAGCTTAAAGGTCATGGTATGGAATTAATGAAAATACAGCAAACGTGCAAAGCGGGCCTTTCCCTTTGTATTGTATTTCACTAAAAGACAAAGGCACACACTGTCAACATTCATGGTAAGAGAACATGCACAGCAAATGCCCCAAATAGCCAATGGAGTCACGTAACACACAGTGAACAAAGCTCAAAAACAACATATGCAACAGCCAAATCCAGAAAAGCGCAAGGAAGCAGGCACAGCCCCCTATACAGTAGTGCAAAAGCCACCTAACACCAGGTACAACGCCCTGTTTAACTTGACAGCACGTGAAATGTATGAGAGCAGCATTCCTTAACCAGGCACCCACAGCGTACGTATCAAAATCCTTTGGGCTTCTCATGCTGATGCTCCCCGAAGAACCTGTCCTCACTGGGGCACTGCTCCGCCGCTCCAGGGCCTGCAGCCACCAGCTGCCCAGGAGCGCCAGTGACCTTCCCAGCTGGCGGGGGGCTCTGCAGAAGGGTAGCCCTGGTACTGTTCTGCAGCCTCTGCTGCTGCAGGGTGAGCCGAGCTGAAACAGGCCCCACGTCCTTCTCTTCTGCAGCCGTTGGGTACCATCGTCTCTTCACCAGTCGGTGTACTTCCAGAGCCCAGAAATGGTCCTGCATGGGCGTCTAGGTCTAGCTGTTCTAGGAAAGGTCCCCTTTGAAGCGTTGTTTTGATACCATCGCATGTTCTCTCACACACGTTTCATACGCCCCCAGGGAAGGGGTTGTAGCTGCTGCAGCCCTGCACGTGAGTGGAAGTACAGGGGCAGGAAGCCACTAATACACAGGGAGGCTGAGGTCTCCCCAGCAGCACCGTGTGCGGCTCAGCGCTCCCTCAGACAGCAGCCACCAAAAATGTAGTAGATCATGGGACTGAACAGGGGATGTTTAAACTGACCATGGTACGTGGGGACACCAGGCTAGCTTCCCATACCTGCGTATTCACCACACAATCCCATGGAATGGCAGCCTGCAGCAGGCTATCGGATGCCCGCCTGCTACTTTTAAGTTGTTCAGTCCATCACTACTACTTATTTCAAAGACTGATAATTTAGATGAACCCTCAAATAAATTTTCTTAAAATAATATTAAACAATGGTTTGGGATTTTTTTTTTTGAGAGAGAGTTTTATTAAATATACTACATCAGTATCTTGTACTCCATAATCTTTTGATCACTCACAGACTGACTTGCTTAAAAATGTATAGAAAAACATCTGCAAAATTAAAGCTAAAAAAAATACATATTACACACCTCTGGACAATCTGCATGTTAGCAAAGAATACCTTTTATTATTTGACCTGAACATGTGCTTAAACAAGGAACATACTCATGAAATAGGACGCACTCCTTGAATATGGCACACCTCAAACTACTCAGACTAAAGGAAAACTAGTGCAATCATGTTTAATTGCATCTAACAACAGAACAATAAAAACTACTTTTTATTCCTTTGTTTTATATTTTTTCCAAACCCACTCCATTTGTTCTCTTCCCACCACAACAAAACATCCAGTGGTTATTCCTGTAGATCACTGTCCTTACATCGCATGAAGCAAACTTCGTTATCAGCTGATGCATATTTACATTGAAGCATGCAAAGGAGGATACTGCAAGTATTTGCAATGCAAATCTATTAAATACATTATAACTGAACAACAAGGTGTCCCTTTAACACTGCAATTCTATAGCCTTTATCTGTGGTGGAGGTTTCCAGTGTATGAATTATAAAACAGCATACAATTCAGAAACAGAAACAAAGAATTTTGCAAATTGTTTGTATTTTCAACTATTAAATCTTTCCGAGAGCTATGTCTAGCGCCGAAACCAAAGCCAGCTATTGAGTAGCCAGAAAGCTACAGTAATTGAATACATGATCATTTCCCTTTTAGCACGCTCTTTGTTTTCTTCTTCCAGAAGTTGTAGACGGCGATTAAGTTTGATTATCTAAAAATAAATAAAGGCTTTTAATACTTCATTAAAAGTTGCCAGACTTTCTAGAAGCTTCTGAATAGCCATGTAAAATTAGTATCTCAGACAGATGGATTTTAAACACTTGATAATTTGACTATCTATCTTAAATCACTAATGATCAGATCTTGCTGTCCCTAATAAGTAGGAACAGAAATGGAGTCGGACTCTCCAGATTCCCAGAACAAATACAGGATACGTGAGGGCAGTCCAGCAGGGGTATCAGAGAGGATATCTCATCATATCTGTTACGGATGCCTTTGCAGCCACACAGAAAACCTCTTCCCCCATTTTACCACTACAGCTTTTTCTTACATACCTGTCTTCTTAAGGAAGCAGCATCTACAACTGTCATGTCATCTGGCGTTCCCTCAAGCGTAGTATCCAAGTTGGAAAGACCATATCTATCAAATAAGGGAGATAGCTTAGCTGTCTTATCCATGCAAAGATTAGCAAGTACCATACTTCTTCAACATTCTAGTAGATGTATTTTTTGGTGGTGATGGAGAGAAGAATTATAAAACTTTTTTTCCAGCTTTTACAGAGTTGTCTATTTCGACAGGATCCTAACTGAATAAAGCACAAACACATATGAAGTGGATAAGTGCTTGACTGAATCTGGGTTTATTGCTCTCCATGCAAATACTTTTGAAGATTCTCCACGCAGACAGACTTCTTGCTGTCACTTGGTCTCTCAAAAGACTGTTTCCAGTTACTTAACTGATTAATGAAACCTGAAAATTGCCTGAGCTAAAATGCCGAAGTTGCAAGAGACCTGGCAACAGATTAGAAATAACCAAATGAAGACTTGGAAAGAACTGGATGTCTTATGCTCGGTACCTACTTAAATATCCCAAGTGGACATCTTTTAGGCAGAGAACCTTGCAAATAAGGAGTCTAGTGTGGAGTCACTGGTTGCTGAACTTTGCATGCATTAGGAAGTTTGTTCCCAGAGCACCTCTCAGTTTTGTTAACGTAGCGATTCAGAGGAAGCATTATTCTAACTCCAGGGCAAGTTAATTAAATACAGCACATTTATTATCAGTTGGGAAGTGGTAGAAAGTCTACATAAAGTATGTGTTTTCATCATCCAAATGCTACCTCTTAACCAGATTCTCTTCCAGCAACTAACAGGTAAAAGTAGTTCCTGATGCTGCACCTACCATTGAGTGTCTCGCTCCTATCTTAAAACCTCAGTTTCCAATATTAGTTCCCCTGGACTTGCTTTCTCTTTAGGACATACGAACAACTGCTGCAAACAGCTTAGGAAATTGAACAAAATAATGTCAAGGCTGCCAAATTCACAACAAAATACACCTAAAAGAATGCTTAGCATTTAATGACAGTTAACAGTCAGCTTCAACTAACGTGAATACGAGTAGAATTCCCAAAGCTTGCAGAATGCGCTTAAGTGCAGATACTACTTTTGCACTGCATGTTCTTTCATCACTTTCAGCAAATGCCTATAGAATGCCCTCAGCTCAGGCAAGATTTCTTCCCACCCCCCCGCCCCCGATGACTTGTCAAAAGTTTCCCTGTATCACTGTTCATTAATATATTTTTTCTAAATAAGAATTGCTGTTTCTAGATGAGAGTTGCATTAGTCTGGTCTTAGATAACAATGAGATCCTTGAGCAACACTGTATAAAAGATAGGAAGTTAATTACATTTTGATCTGTGTTTTTTTGGGTTGAAGGGTATACAGGGAGAGGGAAGCCTTCTCTAGGTGAGATCAGGATAAAACCAGCTTTTAGTAAGGGAATAGTCAGATAGACAATTGTCTGTCAGCAGAGTCATAGCTGTTTTAAAAACACAGTATGGGACAAAAAAAAGAAGTTTTGGCAACTCCTTTTGTTAGAAAAAGATTTTCTCATTAAGGCTATTATTAATTTTTTATGCTAAGGAGACTTGAAACATTCACTTAGCTATAACTTATGCTATTTACTACTTGTAGTTCTTTCAGTTTGGGCAATATTAAAAAGACTGAAACTGTTGGGGTTTTTGTGGTGTTTTTGTTTGTTTGTTTTTTTCATTTGCTTCCTCAGTGCTGTGAAGCTCACATTGCTAACTCAGCAAAGTTATCTTAAAATAAACCTAAGTTAATTATAAAACAATTTGAACATTTCTACTGTTAAAAAGTCTGAAGCTTTGCAAGCACAAAAAAATAAATCAAGTTTTCCTGACTATTACAGGTCCTCTGAAAGCCAAAGAGATTTCTGAGGAGGGTCTTTTTGTAGCCATTTTTTTATTTGTAGTAGATGGTAAAAAAATCAGAAAATCCCACCAGATCCACAGCATAGTTGTCCCTCACCATCTCTTGGGAAAAGCACAGAGGCTCATCATTTCAGTGAGATGGGCACACCTCCCTCCCAGGTCACATAAATTTAATATAAAATCACGGTATATTACTGCTGCTCTACCAACTTCCAAACCATTCCAGATATTAAATCAAGGGGATTACCATCAAGAAATCCCTTGAGATAGTCTCTTGGATCGTTACAAAATCTGAATTCCTGAGTTAGAGAAGAATGACCTGCTTGAATCCAGTGTCTACTTAAGCACAAATGTAATCTCCATTTCGATGAAAACACAAAAGTGTAGTGGCAAATGGGAACAACAGATGTGGAAGGGACTATTTTTTTTTCCTTCATCCTGACCATGAGATTATGTGCCAATCAGTTCCACTGAAACGATGTCAATCCGCCAAGACAATGGCAGTGAAAAGGCATCCAGCTACAACTAACAATCACAGGCATGTTCCTGAGAACACTGGAAAAAATAAGGTGATGCAAGGCCAAATTTTCTAGCAATAAAAATATGAAACTCCCTACTAAATAGAAAATACTTGAAGTATACTGCTAATGTAATTTAAGAGCCTCCCCTCACACATTACTTTGAGTCACAATTCTGGAGCACATTGTATCTATTAGACACATGAGGTCTTTGCAGGTGACTTGGATGGGTAAGGAATAAAGGCCCGAAATATCTCAAGAGTTGAGAGGGAGGATAGAAATGAGCATATTGTGTTTTAAAATAAGGACACTGGAAATAGGGAAACAGAAGTCTGAGTTTCAGAATCTAAATTAGTGGATCATGACTAACAAAAAAATACTCTTTACCTGGTATTGTCATGATGAGGGTTAGAGGAAGTGGTAGCAGCTGACCCACCACGTAACACTGGCCTACAGCAGGTTTTTGTAGATAGAAAGGACAAGACAGGAAGAGGAAACGACAAACAGAGATAAGAGGTAAAACACACAGAACAAAGAAACATCAAAATACTTCCACTTATATTGTATAATGTTTCAATACAATATAATACCTGTTTATTTTGTTGTAAATTGCACTTTCATATTTCTCATATTCAAATTTAATCAACACTGAGTGTTTATGCAGCTAAGACATGTAGGCAAATTTTTTTTTATATAGCTTCATTTATGGAAGACAAACTGTTGGAATAGAGATTTGGGTGGAGGTTATCAGCCTTATAAAATAACCATGGGAAACTTCAGGTTTAAAAAAACCATTCCTTCCAAAAACCAAAACCCCACCCAACAACAATGGGGGGGGGTGGGGGGTGGGGAAGAGTACCTACACATACTTATAAAAGCCTTTTTTATCATCCGCTCCTCCCACTAGGGAAAGGGGAGGTTTGTCCTTTCTTTATTCGTCTATGCTAGATGTAATTCAGAAAACCTGGGCTAGTAGCCTTAGGACCATATATAGTCCAAAGAGAGGTAGATCTCTCCAGGAAGAAGTGACTAAAAGCTTCAAGTAGATGGTATGGGCATCCCTATAAATGTTGTTCTTTCTATTTCTTTTCTTTTTCTTTCTAGGCAGACAGGAAGAAAAGGTAAAGCTTTTTAAGTTGCTGCAACTATATAATATACATTAACTTTGCAATAAGAAGTTACTGTGTCCCAGTTTACAGAAGATGTGAATACCAGCAGTATCTTCTGACAAAGCCACTACTATGTGTTTTCAGTCCCTCTGGTAATGAGGCATTAGTGTTCCACATCTATGATGTGTAACAAACTGTTCAAGACCCTGAAATATTTTCTCAGTTTCGTCCATTTTCCCAATACCAACAGGAGGTATTTGTACCATGCATTTAACCCATATATACTCCAGGCTATAAAATTAAAGACAAAGAGAATCTAGGTATGAAGATCTTTACAGCAGGTACATGTAGGAGGCAGAGGCTTGGTGCTGAGGTGGCTGGGAGAACACTGTGGCCTTGCCTGAAAATGAGCAAGAACCATGCAAAAATATCACAACCACTAGTTTCATTTAAAAGGATCAGGATCTAGGAACCTTAGCAAACTCTGCTACCTGATACAATACTTACTGGGACTAGGTCCTACTCTAATCAGCACCATAAAGTGCTTACCACAATTTTTTTCCATCTAGCACATAAGATAAGCCAGCATGATGTGTTTCACAGAACAGAAACCCCCATTCCCAATACATACAATAAAAGAATATTCTTACCTAAATGCATGAAGTCTTGCAGAAAGTTATCAAAAAAGGTATTCCTATTTTTTAATCAGAGAAATCATTCAGCTAGTCTAAAGTCTTGTCTGACAGATGCTAGAACTAAATACTTTGAGAAAGCATAAGAACTTCAGCAAACAGCAGCTACAGAACAGGTTGCAGAATTTCTCTGGTAACGTAAGTCACCTGTAATTAATTGGCAGATATGTGAACGCCAGCTTGTCAGTATCCAGCAGGCATTTCCCACACCATCTGACACAGGACAATCAAAAATCTGAATTTGTGTAATGAGAACAATAGGTCTCAAATGCTCTCTAAACTCTTGGCCTCTGTGGCATTTTGTGGCAAACAAAGTTTTACAGCTGTGTAGAACTAATCAATACTAACTAATTCACACTACTCTTCCCAAGGAAAGCCACAGGCTTGGAGGTAGCCAAAGGCTACAGCAAGGAACAAAACTAGAGCACTCTGGGATCTGTGCAAATCAGGAACTTAATCTAAACTAAAGACAAGTCTTTAATCCCACTTCCCAATACAGCCAGGCTGTTAAGAAGCTGCACATGGTTTATTCCTTTTCTTTGCAGTTCACATTTTATTTCTTTACAGGTGAACCCAAAAGGATCACCAGAATATTCCCCTGCCTCTCCCACACTTCTTACTTGCTTGGTTTTATATATCAACAAAAAAATTCATTATATAGATCACAGCGACCTCATAACCGAGATCACCTTACCCCAAAATCAGCAGCAAGTTTTTTGGTAAATACAGAATGCACAAGGTATAATATAGTCAAGCTATTAAATACGTGGCCTTTAAAAAAAAAACTGAGTAGGAGTACATTAAAACTTCGAATTTTCTAGCTACTTCTGTCAATCCCATCCTAAACATTAACACATGATAGGAAGAAGCCGTAACTCTGAGGCCATGTATACTCAACGCTTAACTATTTCACCGCAAATACAGCGGCAACCTGAAACATGAAGGGAATGCAGAGTAATACAATTTAGTAACAGTGGGAAAACAGGCAATAAGGCAATGACCAAATGAATCTGGTCTGTCTTCCTCTGCTTAGAGCAGAGCATGCAATGGAAATACCACAGTAATGATGCAATCATAAACACATGGTCTGGGAGGAAAACAACAAGGTATGGACAATCTAGGTGCCTGGGTCCAACTTCAATTGTTTCTGTGCATGCGCACAGGGGACTGAGGCCAGCACATTCTCTTTGTTCAGCAGAGGTAGCAGCTATGTTCACCTCTCACTGTACTTTAAAACACCTCTGGAAACATCAGAAAGGCCGTAAGAATGGGAACTAGGACTTTATGGATGTGTTCTGGACGTGAACTGGGTAAGAAGCTCAGCTTCTAAAGTACAAAAGGGATTGGTGCATTGAAGAATCAGGGCCTGGATGAAACTGTTCTCCTCGCTTGTCTTGGTGCTATAAGCAGTTACTTCAAAAAAGCAATAGGCTACTGTTTTTCCCAGGCTCCTTCACATTTGCAGACCTATTTAATTTTCCTCTGAACTATATTATCCCAATCCAAAGTCATGTGTAGCCCTCTTCGATGGTCTTAACTCACATCCCATTTTGTTTCTACCATGAAAAATATCATTAACTTGCTCAGTATAAAAAGTGATCTCATAACACCTCCAGAGATGATTATGTGGGTGAAGTTTGGCATTTAAGAAGGATAGTGGCTTTTTAGAAAGAGCTATGCTAAATAAAAAGGCATTGACCCAAGAGATGAAGAATAATTCAGATAAAGTACGGATTTCAACACAACTCTATTCAGATATGAAATTGCCTTTTTTCCTGCATTTAAGACATCACTAAAATCTCCTTAAATGTATGGGGTTTTTTTGGGTTGTTTTTTTTTTTTTTGGGGGGGTGGGGGTGGGGGGCGGGTGTTGTTGCCTAGAGCATAAAAGATCTGTCTTTGAAAGACACTAGGTGTAGGCCCTACAGTCATTCAACAGAAATTGAAACAGAAAAATGGTTAGAATTGGAAAACAAAACTGACCTATTGTTCTTGTCCAAGCTGAAGGAAATGCAAGAGTAAACAGACAGTGTAAACAGTGATCATTAAATTGTTGCTCATTTAAATAACCTATTATGCGAGCAGTGCCGGCTAAACTAGGCATAATTCATTATCTGCAGCAGTACAATCAGCACCTACCGTTAGCAGTTTTAGTAGATTGGAAAATATTTTTAAAAAAAAAAAGCAAGCCGTGAAACAAGTTAAAATATTTCCAGTGAGTAACACGTAGTCAGATCTTGTTCATTTTAAGAGATCTCTTCTAGTATTAAGCACAAAATGTTAAAATAGACAACGTTTCGAGATAGAAAGCACGTTACACAGAGCAAAAGAACAGAGTGCAGGTTTGGAGCAATTTAAAATGAACAATATTTTGCAATCATGCAAGTGGATCATCCAAATTTCACATTCCTACGCCAGTTGTAGAGTAACGGTGGGTATCTAAACACCCAACCACAAAGAATACACTTTCACCTTATTGAAAAGTTCATTTTTTTGGCACCTCCTTGTTCATAGGTGACTAGAAACAGGTTTCCCATTTCTTCTAGGAAGGATAGTAAGAAAACCTCAAAAATTAACGCAAACCAGGAAGAGTAATGCAGCTTTTGAAGTATTCAGAACCCTAGAAATTTTCTGATAATTGAAGTAAGTTGAAAATGTATGTATGCATATGTGTATGTTTTCCAGAATCCAAGAAAACATGGGCAAGAACATGCGTAATGGAAGCCAGGAATAAAACCTGTTAGCTTCACTGCAGACTGGGGGAAGGGCTAGAATTTCAGTCTATATTTTAACAAGGACTCTTGGCACAGTATCCATAAGTGCTATTATTCACAGACAGTAGAATTCCTCCTTATCTGGGAGCTTTGATTTTGTAAAACAAAACGAACTTGTAATTCCATCCAATTTTTAATATTGACAAGAAAGAAAAGGTATTGCTGTCAAACTGTTGAGAGGCATCAAAATTTTAACAGCTACAGCCTGAAATTTCAGAGTGAGGATTAAGCATCCAACTCACAGAATTTCAAGGGGAGCTATGCAGCTAATTTCTGGGGTTTTTTTTTTTTTGGTTTGTTTTTTTTTTTTTTTTAAGCCCCAGGTTAAGAACATAAAGGCCAGCAAGACTGGAGTTCTATACGATTAAGGAATGTTAATACGGGCATTTATATACTGTCAGATCAGCAAACATGGTGAGCTACAGGATGTGCCAGTTTGAAAAGTGATTGCAAACACACAGACATTCACAATAAGATTGGCTTGATAGTCACATTTTACTACCAAAACAACTAGAAAGCAAATCATTTAACTTCACACTACAAAACATTAAGAGTGCTGCTGGGATATTAGCAACCAGAGGCAGATGGCAAATTTCAAAGAACTTCCTAGCACAGGCCACACCGAAGGGCTGCAGGAGGAATGAACAGTTCCTCCCAACGTTCTTGCCAATTATCTCCTCTAATTCAACCTCTTGGCAAGCCCTCCAGGTCTCGGCTAGCCCTACGCTAGAGACTGACTGTGTGCAATTTTTACCTGAACCTCTGTGCTAGCATACTACTGAAATGACAATTGCTTTTGGTAAATTAATCTTGCATTATTAGTCTTTATAAATGTTTCTGTAGTGTTAAACATGCCATTTTTGTAATGCTTAGAAGTGCCAAATCAAAACAGTCCAAGGATATATCAAGTGAGCAAAACTCCACTGAAGAAAATGGAAATCATAGAATCATTTAGGTTGGAAAAGACCCTTAAGATCATAGAGTCCAACTGTAAACCTAACACTGTCTAGTACACCACTAAACCATGTCCCTAAGTGCCATGCCTACATGTCTTTTAAATACCTCCAGGGATGGTGACTGATTGCCATGAGGCTTGTATTGGCTCATTACCTCTCAAAGTGTCAGTTTATCCATAAAAACAGACGCAGCCTTAATCAGAGGAGCAACCAGCTTCTCAGTATACGTTGCCTTTCTTGCTCTCTGCATCCAGCAAAGTGGTCACCATCACTCATGTATCAACCAGAAATAACTATTTCCAATATAAACTAAAACAGGCTAAAGTCTTGACATGTTATCAAAAGCAGTGTCTGTAATGCCTTGCATAATATTCTACCCTGTTTCTGCACATTTGTCTTAATGCTTTATGACAACATCAACCCAATCTTATTGGTTTGCACCATTGTTCACCAACAGAAAAGCAAAAGACAAGGGTAATAAATTTGCAGGCTTAGGGTCAAGTATTAATTGCAGAAAACACTGACAATCTGGGAACAGCAAAATCCCTTGCATTCACAGACTAACACTTCTTATTTTTATTTTTATTTAGAAGGAAACCAAAACAATGCTATATTTGACTGAAACAGAAACATTTTGAAATGTGAATTTTGGACAATTAAATTGCTTATGAATAGTGAAAGCAAAGGAAAGCAAAAGCAAATAATTTCATCTCATTATTTTGTAAACAGAAACCAAACTCCACTAAAAAGGGGGGGGGGGGGAGGGGGGGGAGAAAGCAGCAAAAGCTGGCAGAATCAGTGACAACCAATCACCTGCGGTTTTCATCCAGCACATCCAAGACCTGCTGGTAAGCCCTACGAGTGGAAGACTGGATAAACGACAAAATGCCACGAGCAGAGTAAAGATTAGTTCCATCTTCAGGTAACATATTGGGAGGACAGACACGAGCCTGTTGCAGTGATGGTGTCACACTGTTCGTACAAGCATAGTAAATGAAGAGAGAAATACTATAGTCAGATTTTAAGTTAAAAAAAGCTTTTCAGATAGACCCCATTCCAAAATGCTTATTGCTTGCTTTTGATTTACCCTTCTCCCACCACTGTAAGGTAACACTCCCAAATTCTAGTAGCGTAGGGATCATGAGCTACATTTATGTATGTTCGTCAGAAACAAACACAAGTAATAATCCAAGGACACAGTTTTGATCTGTTATAGAAGTTAGTTTTAGAAAGTCCTTGTCCAGCTAAATCTGTACTTGTTGAAGTCAGTATTCAAGTCCTCACTGACATCAACGAGAAAAGTGTTTTTACAAGCATTGGCATTTCAAAAAAATCCTACCCATAATCTCTTTCAAAACACAAGCCTTTTTCAATAAGGAGAATCTCACACAGAGTATCTTCAACAAAAATTTTTCTTCAAGCTGTGACTAAAGATCAAGATAGTATTTTGATTTGCATGTGAACAAAGTTTAAAGGCAACTGCAAGAAATTAAAAGCACAGAATTCATATCCCAGTGACAACATGATCTGAGTTTTTGACTATGATGCAAAAATAATATTTAAAATACATAGGATTGAAATTCAAACATGACCACTTGGATTATACAAACCTCATCTCTATGAGACAGAAATTAGTTTTGATAAACTGCCTTTGATGTGCTCATGTTTCTTTACATTCAACCTGACTTTATCCACAATGTCCTTCACACATCAAGATATTTTAAATTTTTAAAGATTTTTTTATTTTTAAACCAGGAAACTTTAATTAAAGGTGAGATGCTTTTTTAATAGGAAGTAATTTGTGTTAACTTAATTGTAAATATTAACACAAATGCAAAACAAAGTGTGAGTCACTGTACCCTTTAAATCTTGGGATAGTTTTTATTCCAAGATTAGCATCCATAATTCAATGCATTTCCTTTGATCTTGCTACTTGTGCTTTGCTCCAACATTTTCTGGAGTTAGAATGCCAATCTTCCCACTTTTGGCATTTTTAAGAAATTAAGCAAAGCTTTAGTGGCTGAGTGCTTGGAAGCTGGTTTAATATTTGGATAATCTCTAGATGGGTCATAATTCTATGGATACTCTTATTTTGAACAGAGTTGCTCTGCGAATGGCTGGCACCAAGATCACAAAACTGAGTAAGAAAGAAAATTCAATTGAAAAGACAGATTCAAAGCATGTCACTTCACCCACAGAAAAGTTCAACCATCCTGTGCTTCAAGAGACATGCAAAGACAGCAGTGGCTGGTGCTTGGCTGATACTGGTCATTATTTATTACCTGAACTGCAAGTATCTTTTCATGCTGCTGTAGAGTACATTTGGACAAGAGAAAGTAAAAAGGAGAATGAGGTATCAGTAAACATCTGCTTCGCTTCTTTACAGCTTTTATCATTCTCCAAGACTTGTAGGAGTCTTTCTTTTCTATTTATATAGACTTTCTTTTATCTTTATAATGAATTCTACTTTGCAATCAATGGTAGTGGTCACATCCACACATTTTACTCTTGAATTGCATTGGAAATACCAATATTCACTAGAAAAATATCAAGAAGCAGGGGCAAGTATGGAAATACTGCCACTAAAGTGAATTTATGAGAATTTCTACTGCTTTGTGGATTTGCTGGCTTGAGGGCAATGAGGGAAGAGCTGATGAAGGCTTGAACTCATAGTATGTTTTATATTAGAAGTATTTTTTCCTGTTCATCACTTCAGAGATTTACAGAATAGGCTGAAAAGACAGCTTAAAAAAAGGTAACAAACAGTATTTAAACATATTGCAAATTAGAAGATATTGTGGAATTCCCGTTGTCCAGGATAGTATTACTGTAAATACCACAGTAATGTTATTTGCATACAAAGTCTTCTGTAGATACTGAAAAAAAAATCCCCCAAAAATATTTAAGTAAAAGTGCACAAAATTCTCTAGAAGAAAGTTACATGTGCTGACTAAATGGAAAGTGTATATAATAAGGAAAAATCAAGGCGGACTTCAGAACTAGATAATTCCTAACTCCATGGTCTAGTCCCTGAACTACTTTATGCTGGTTTTATAGGTGGCTTGTAAGAAAAGGCAGTTTCAAGCGATTACTTCATTCATTTTAAGATATTATTTAATTCTTACTTAAGAGAATATTTAGTTTCTTAAATGATTTAGTTATTTAAGAGATTATTTAAATCTATTTGCTCCTGAATATGAGCTAAACTGTACAGCTACATGAAATTACTCAAATTTTCTCCATAAAGGCTATTGCTAATTTTAATATCCTTCTGAAGTGCATAGTTTGAGATAGACCTTTCTCTTCCTTTCTGTCTGAAAGCCAGGATAATTCTATGAAGGGCTCAAATGTCAGGATTAAGGAATATGGGGGGAAAAAAATGGGGGGGAAGGGGGGGGAACAAACCCAAAAAAACCAAAACAGAAGCCAAATTTTTCTTCTATTCTTTTTCAGAATTCAAAATGATTGCCCTGTAAACATGCAGTAGTCCTTTAGACTATGTCAGAGACCATGGAGAAGAAATATTATGAAGCAAATATCTGATACACAAATCAGCCAAGATGACATAAGAAAAAACCTCTAACATAAGGAAAAGTCGCTAACATTTAGTATCACTACTTATCATTAGACATTGTGGCTATCCCCCTTTTCTCCTCCATTTGTAGTTAAATGGTCTTAGTTCTAGATATAATTTTGTTTCTAATTTCTGAAAAGAATTCTTACATACAGCTCCAGCCACTTATTTTAGCACTCCCTGGTTACAAACATCAGTCAATTCCAGAGTTTGGAACCAAAACATGGAATTACAGAAATTACTATGGAAGAGCACAGTAACATTCTACTATATGCAGAGTTTTTAGCTTAGCAGTTACCTCCCCTAAACCTTCTCAAAACATTTGTGATGTACACAGGGTTTATTTCAGATATTTCTCTGACTTACAGTTCTGAAAGTATGAAATGAGAGGTAAACAGATTTAACTAATCAAGGTTACTTTAAATTCAACCACATAGACAGACTATTCTCATTAGAGACATGCACACCATTACCTTTTCCCCCATGACTTGCATGAAGAACAGAATTTCTCAAACTGTGAAACTGAACTCTCTAGAGAGATGTGTTTTTCTAAGGGAAAGGCTGGAGCAGAAAAAAAATTAAACGCTGTCCCCTTTTCCATGCACTCTTGGTGGTTTGTTGACTTCAGATGCAGCAGTAGAATCCTTGCATTCAACATTGGCTGGCAATGGCCAACAAAAAGCTTTGTTTCTCCAGCTATTCAAAACCAGCCACAGAACAAAGAATCAAACAAACTAAAGCTATTTTGAAATTTAATTTTTCTTTACAAATCGGTTCTTAGTTGAAGCTGTCCCTTTCCTTTTGCCACCAGGTATTCTTCCCCTATGTTCGTTACACAGGGAAACGATTTGGCAAAGTTTGAGAAACCCTGAAGCAAAATTAGAAACCACACATTCAGTGTAGCAAAGGCTGTTTCAAATTTTATATTCTAAACTACAGATACTTAGTCAGAAAATTAGTATTGCAGAGAGCTACATAATTAAACACACTCTTGATTTTCATATACCAAGTAACATTTAGGCTTACGTGCAATCCTTAGTCGAAAGAGGTGACTGGAACCGTGGCATTTTATTTCTTGGGACAGTATCTGATCTGTGCCACCTTGAATAATAATTGTAATCTCTTAAGTAAGCATCCTTGTAAATAGAGGGATTGTAATTTAGAGAGCTGTCATTATTGCTACACAGATAGATAGTTATTGTACAAGCAGGTGCTTACTTTTTAGTCTCAGTTTTTTAAAAACATTTGAGAATTACTGTCTTTAGTAAAGCCCAACTCCTGAAAAATTCTCAGAACTGTCTCTGCATGCAACTGGATGACAAGAAGAGAAAAACAACAAAGAAGAAACAACTATTTGTACCATGTAGAGAACACTGTGATAGAGAGCCCAGCCAATTCTTTCACTTCAATTTGACAGTCTATTCCAGAATGTTTAATTTTGTCACTTTGTAGGTCAAGCACTGGAATTTTGCACAGTACATCTGAACATTTTGTCCAAGGAGGACAACAGTATCCCAGATTAAAACTTGAGTATTTTAGTGCTATTTAGAAAACAAAGGTTTTAAAAGGCAGTGCTTCATGTGCCTTTTCAATGCGGTCCTCATCACAGCATCCGAGTAGACTATCATGTCTATCAGGAAGTTGAATCAAGGAGGTAAGAGAAACAAGCATTTTAAAAAAAAAAAAAGTATTTTTTGGATAGGAATTAAATATTTGAAGTAAAACGTGGACTCTCTTTCCTACTTGAAGATATGAACCAGACTCACATACGCATACGAATGAAGGCCTGATCTTTGTCAAGTTAGAGTACCATAGTATTTGTTACTGCAGAAGTAAACTACTTAGACATGATATGAACTTAAAAATCAAGCCAGTTTTGATGAAGCAGCAATGTATCATTACAGTAATTAGAACAAAGATTATTTCTTTCAGCCAACAACACTGGAAATAAGAACTTTAGGAGCAGCTGGTTTCTTGTGCTTTTGTACCACTGGAAAAAATAATAGTTCTAGATGGTAAAGAAATTTTAACGTGATATAAATGAGGTAACAGGTGTACAATTACATTTTCTGTAGTGCAAAGAATACATTTGTAGTAGAATTTATCTACTTAAATGATCTAATTTATCAACAAGGAAGTAAACTTAGAAGACATGCATCACATTTACCAGGAACCTCTAATAGAAAGAATGGTCTATGAGCTAGGTGATACCCAGTACCATCTGAGGTAGCATAATTTACATCAAGCAGGTTGGTTTGCTTGTATTGCCTATTTTGAGCTACACAATAACACTTCCACATGGGTAGCTTCTCTTAGTAGCTACCACAGTAAAAACAGAATGCCACGTTATCAATTTTGTTTGTAGAATCACTACTTCTGGTTCTACTTACATGAAACTTACAATTTTTTTTTTACAGTTTACAGTATATGTAGATTAATAAACGGTGACAGCAAATAATATGCAGACCATTTAAAACTAGTAATTCTCTATATAGCTACTGAGCGACAGAAAAGAACACAGAGTTTTACAGATTTATGATTTTTGGATTCAAGAAGTCCAAAAAAAGTGAGAAATCTGGTAGCAACTGAATACATCCAGCCAGAGCCGATCTTGCCAGTTTCTCAGTTGGCTGGCTGGGCAGACAGCCCATGACTTTCAGAAGACTAAACTAACCTGGGGAGCAAGGATAAAGTGACTTCAAGAAATCGCAAGAATTCAAATACCATCTGTTTTTCCTTTAAGTCCAATACATCAAAGACTGGCAAAGCAGAGCTGGTAACATCAAAGGGGTAAACTTTTTCACAAGCAGCTTCCATCACATGAAGACCATCTATTCCAGCATGCATCATGTGCAAACTATCAGATAGGCAAGTGAAGGCTATTCCTGCGGTGAAATTCTAGTATGACTGGCCCAACAGGACATAACTGGATGACCAATACCACAGGGAACTCGGTAGGCTGCTAGAACATTTGGAGACCGAGCTGATCAGGAGCTTATGCATGTGAATTTGGTTTTGCCAGCTCAGTGAATATATATGACTCGGCAGACTTGAGTACCTACACATGTGCAATCTATAAGCTTGTAGGAACCAAAAGCCTGATTAAGTAAGAAGAGGAAGATATGCAACAATATTTCCATTAATATCTGGAGGAAAAGAATTTTAACATGTCTGGAACATGCATCAGAGTACATTTCATCAGTTTTAGACAAACTAACTAACAGGTAGACAGAATGTAGTACATATAGTACCTCCTAGTGCCCCTGCTGTAAATAGAAGAAAATAGACACTTCTAGGACATAATTCACTTGATCTATTTTAGACTAAAAATAGGTAGACCCTAAGTAGGTCATGCCCTCTAGGTACTGAAAATTAAGTTTATGGTGATTAGCAATAGTGTTATACAGTCTACATTGGGACAGATGAATCCCATCTTTCAGGTCTTAAATATAAGATCCTTTCAATAAAGGAAAGTATTCTTTATGGTAGCTGTATTAGGAATCTTTTATATATGAGTTTTAAGTACGACATTGCAAAACAGTTTTTGCCAGATGGAAAGATGCTGTCACTCAGAATAAACCGTGATTAATCAAAGACTATCATATCTAATAAAAATATACAGACCTGTATATCTTCAGAAAGAAGAAAAATTGCATAAGGATTGCTACCTCAGATGGTATCAATAGATGAAGTTTCCAATTCTAAATGCTACTTGCCATTTTGGTCTCAAAAGATTAAGACATATACTCACAGATTCCAATGCATTAAGTACATTGACACCAAAGAAAAATTACTTATTCTAATATTTATGAGAAATACACATATTCCTTTTTCTATGAATGAAAATCATTACAGAATATCAACAGTGAGAGAACCGGGAACATTTTCATGCACAAAGAACTCAATTTCCTGAAAATTCAGGGAAAAAAAAAAAACCTATACCAGCTCAGAAACTGAAAAATCTCCTGAAGTAACAATTTGCAATAACTGGTGAAACCAACTGTGAGCCCACAAACACTCCCACCCATCCACTGCAAGAAAATACTTCACAAATGAATCACTTCACTAAACAAAAAGCATAGAAATTAAGAAAAACGCTGGCCTTATAAGACTTACAATTATGTACTTGCCACAACATACAAAATATTAGTTGGAAAAAACAAGTAACAAGGAGATAAGGAACAACGGAAATATGTAACAAAGCTGTAGTTGTGTCCCTGCACTCTGTTGCTCTACTCACATGGAATCATTTCGGGCCAGCTGGCCATTCTGTCGAGTAGCATTTTCACTCATGGAACGTTCTCTCTTCAGTCTTCCCACTGAGCGGACCTGCGTAAAAGGGGAGAAAGAGAGAGATAAAAGGGAATTCCAGGAGACACTTGATAACTTGCATTGGAGATTTGCAAGTTAGATCTGCCCTCAGATACAAAGGCAGGTTTTCATGGGTTTCACAGTGATTAGGAGGAAAACAACTGATGACAGGATCTGATGCTGGTACATGTAAAACCAAGGTCCAAACTTACTGCAGTCCTGTCGTTATCTATCCATATGATCTGATGCCAAAAGTACGAACAAACAGAATTTTGAATATGTAAGAAAGCAGTATTATGTTTAATATTACTTCCTATCACCAGAGATAAATATATTTCTACTATATTTTATAAGTCTATAGAATATGCAGCTTCATAAATATTTTTCAGTTTTATTACACATCATCCACCTGGATGCCAATGCTATACCATTCTTTGAAGTTGGTTTTCAGAGTTTTGTTAAAACTCACTAATTCTATGTGGTGTTATATCATCTAGCCAGGAATTCCAAAGGTTAACTATACATGTTAAAAGACTCTTAGTTTGTTTTCTGATAACCTGCAAATTAAAAAAATCTTGCAGCTTTCTCTTCAATCAAGAGGATTTTTTTGTTGAAAGTATTTTGAGTAGTTCTAACTATGACTTTATTTTTGTAACTACTGTGTAAGGCAACCCCAGCCATCTGCCAGTTAAATATGGAACTTCAAAGTCATAATTAGAACTACTACAGTAATAATAAAAATATTTTTATATTTTCCCAACTTATGTTAGCACCAAGTAGATCTGCATCACAGTAGAGAAATCATTGGTCATTTCACTTTCTTTAGTAGAATGCTTCTCAACTAAGGAAAAAGCAAAATAAGTACTAGCCTCTTCATTTTGAGGTGTCTGCTGTGGAGGTTTTTCTAGGTCCAAAAAATCTAGCGGTCGATCACTAAGAGAAATAACACGGGGAGGAGTTTTCAATGCCAGTGGTTTGAATGGAGTAGACTGAAGAAGGTCAAGGTCTGGTGGTCTGGAAAATGGAATGTCTCCGCTATTACCTGCAAGAACATCACTTGTCAATAGAAAGCAAACTGTTCTGAGGCCTGAGGGCTAATGCTAAAGTTCAAAAAGACATCACATCAGTTACTTCCCCCAACTATGCCAAATAATTAAGTATACCTTCCTTTAGCAGGGCTCGTACGTTAAAAACTGGTAAGGCTCTCATAAAGACCACACTAACTGACGTTTATTTGAGCAGTTTCTCTGAGAACAATGATCCTGAGTAATCCTGTTATTGCAAGTGAGGGCACTTTTAATCTCAAGACATAGTCCTATTAAAGGTGTATTTCGTTTAGAAATATGGTAACTGGGGATGTGAAGATGTCACTCTTTCAAAGCATAAAATATATGCATGTCACACATTTTTCAAATTGTAAGATCTTCAGCAGTTCCAGGTCTGTCACTGTAAAGCCCATGACAATAAATACTAAAGAAGTATTGATAGAGTCCACCCAATAATAGACATATCCTTAACATAATTAGCGTTCTGATTATAATCAAACACATTTTGCACGGCTAATATATAGTACATCCCCAAAACTCGTTATAGTTACTTTTACAGTTGTGCTTACAGTTAATTAAGAAAAATCAGGTGTAAATCAATAAACATTAATTTTTTTTGCTCCGGAAATGGTTTAGTAAAATGAAAAGTCAGCAATTAAACTTTCTGTTCATAATTCATTCATTAACTGTCTCGACCACAAGCTATACCAAAACTATTCATGAAACATTTTCAGAGTTTAAGAAACTTCCTAAGTCAAAGTTGATGAGCGCAACTGTTTGAAAACCAGAAAACATGTTACAGGTTTTTCTTTTAAAAATATACCAATATATGGTTTTGTCCATCCAGAAATGTGAGGAGTTAATTTAAATTTTCACCTATTTTTCTTTTATTGAGATGCAGACATACCTGCAACTACAATCCGCTCTGGAACCTGCATAGTTACACTGGCATTTGGAAATCCTTCTTGGATGCCCTTCTCAAGGTCAGCATTTTGAGGAGCTACTTTGAGTTTTTCTGGGACCCTCATGCGCTGACTGATTCCTTCGGTGTATTCCATTTCATACTGAAGGCGATTAATTTCTGCCATCTCGGCAGCTGGAGATGGGAATGCCGCCCCACTCATTCTGGCAAAAGAAAACCAAAAGCTGTAATAGCAATATAGGAAACCAGCAGAAAGTGCATAAAGGAAGCTCTTTGTTCTGATTACTAGGCAAGTGGTAGATGATCCTAACTGAACAGACTTATTTAGAGAAACAAATTATATGATAAAATTCATAGGAAATGTAGTCATAAGTAGCTGGGAGTTGAGGGCAAAGACAGAAGAATGAGGTGATGCAATGCTTAAAGCTGCACTGAGGGTCCTCAAATTGAGCTGTGACAAAAAAATGTAGAAATTCTGCATGTAATGTACTATTCCTGCACTGGCTGGCAGAAAAAGAAAACCAAACAAACCAACAAACCAAAAAGAATTGGCAGGATTGGTAGGAAATCTATTCAGGATTGGTAAGAAATCTGAAATATTGATCTATATTTACACAGATCCAGTGTACCGGTACTTGAGAAAATGGATGAAGTCTTACAAAACTGCATGTTGACATAGGGGAACAAAAGAAAGGGCTCGGCTTGGGCAGCAGCCTTCTGCTTGCTGTCAGTCACCCAGATCTCACTCCGTCTTACAAGGACAAAGTTCCTTATCAACAGCCTGTCAAATCAGCTTGAAAACCTAGCATATTCACAGCCCATTCCCAATCACAAGCAATTCTGTAAACTTCTCACTTCTGAATTCTTCTGTAAATGAAAATCTTGCTTTTGCAGAACAGATACAAGATGGGCAGAGAGAGAACAAGACTTTACTTACACTTGCCAATACCTTATATACACATTTTCCTAGAAAAGGAGGGGATTTTCATATGAAGCAATGGGGGAATTTCCTGAAAACTGGGCTGTGAGAAACTCACTAATATGGCAATTGCTGGGAGCTGTATTGAAGACAAAGACCAAGATAACTGGGGTTTTTGAGCTTAGGTTTAAGGTTGAGAGAAAAAGAAATCCTAGAGCTGCACTTGGAGGTGGGCTGGAACGGGGCTGCTGATGGAAACTGTGGGCTGGAAAGGGAACTCGGATGGCTGAGAGAAGTTTTTCACCTGGGTAGTGGCTAGTGGACCTTGTTGATGGCTCAGACTGAGGTTATGGGCTCGGTTAAGAGACAGGCATCCTGGGGCTGCAGTTAGAGTGGGGCTGGAAAGGGGATCCCACAGGAAACTGTGAGCTGCAAGGAATACTCGGTTGTGAGAAATTTTTCATCCAGGCAATGGCTGGGGGGCCTTGCCAACAGCTCAGACTGAGATAATGGTTATTTTTAGGGTTAGGATTGAGAGAAACATGCATTTCTACACATATGTATACACACACAATATATAAATATAGTTATCCTGGCAAATTTGCCTATGGGAAGCATAGCTTACTTTAACAAGAAATATTCTAGTGGTATTGGTTGAAGTAGTTCCCTAAATGAAGTAATCTATCCCAGCAAAAAGGCAGGTTTTGCCGCTATAATTGCAACTACATTCTTTTACTATTTTTGGCAGCAAGGCTACGTCTGTTGCTGCGTGTGTGCTTTCATAAGCTGAACATGCAGAACTTTGCAAACAAAACGCCTCAGTGCAGACCATCTATATGGCAGGTGAAATGGACCACAAGCCATTCCTCCCACCATCACACAGAAGCAATACTTTCCATATTTATCAATAAAACCTCAAACTAATAGCAACCTTCAGACAACAGAAAGAAGCACACAGAAGGATTTGGATTGTGTAACACTATATTAAATGCACTCATTTAGTATATTCAAGATGTGATCCACTTGGCAATCCATCCTGGGATCCTCAGTGTTATATTCAGGACTTCCTACCACCACAGATCAAATGAAAGAATCTCATTCATTTCAAAGTCTCACTGCAGCACAGTAGGAGAACTGGGGGTCAGGAAGAAGGCAGGAAGGTCACTGTTCTATGTAAATTAAAAAAAAAAAAAAAAAAAAGTCGTTATAAAGGAAATACCTGAATCCATTTATATTAATTCTTACTCTCTGTATGTACCAAGTGAAAGGAACCGGAACAACCCATTTAATCAGAAATAAACACTTTATAGGAGTTCAAGAGGTGCTTAAGCAGTTCTGCCACTTCAAAATTCTTAAGATTTCACTTTGGGTTTTTTTTGTCCCTGCCCTTTGGTCTCACAAGCTAGATTTGTCCCTCTTGCAAGACATTGGCTAGATCTGCTGGTGACATGAACAAAGTATACAGTCTTCTGGCATTTCCACATTCCAAAAGATGTTTTTCATTTCAAAACATAGTCTATGACCAGTAAAGCATTTCCAGATCGACAGGAGTAAAAATCATAATGTCAATAAAGAGATCAAATTTTAAGAAAAAAAAAAAAACCCAGAATATCTACTGGCAGCGGCTTAAAGAATAGTTATTGCTCACAAGACTTGACAAAAGGTGTTTCACTGCTTGTTCACTTTCTCATTTTGAAATACCTGTACGGCTCTAAGTTTCGCAATCAAGTATCGCTACACTGCAGCAGTGTTAACACCACAGCTTCCCTAGAGTTTGGCATTGCTTTTGTACCTAAGTCTGCATGACAACTGCTTTCCAGCTGTAAGGTAAAACACACACAAAAAAGGACAGCATTAGAAGAGTCACTTTATAAACTATTTATAAATTATGTATCACTGTACTTGCCAAGGACCTACAGATACAATACCTCCATGTCTTCCTATTCTTGCCTACTTCTCATCTACTTTGCATCACTGAGAACTGTATTTTCTGTCAAACTGATTTCAATTTTTATCCCTTTTTACAAGAGAACAGCAAAACAAGAAACAGTGAGATTTCAGCAACAGAAAACTTAAAATATTTTAACAGGGCTTGTTAACAAAACCCCCAACTATTTAAAGAGAAAAGAAATCAGTTATGTTTTCTGTAATGTTCTTGTTACACAAAGCGTTTTACAGAAGACATTAATAATAAATCAGGGAGAAGGAGGATTTTTAAATTGCTATTTACAGAACTAAGTAGCTCTAAAGAGGCATGATAATAGAAAAGAAGTCTGAGAATGATGAGACAATAGAAACACAATCACAAATACAGGATAAATAAAGGACAGAGAGTAGCTGAAGCACAAATAAGCATCAGTGGCATTTAATGAAAGAGAGAATGGAAAGAGAAAATCCAGAGGAGGATAAGGGAGCAGAGAGCAAGAGAAGTTATATAAAGTGAGTTATATGTTTTCAAAAACACATAGGGGTACCTCTTCCCCCTCTCCTAAACAGGAACGGCAACAGAAGAGACAGGGATGAAGCAATGCATACAAATCTGAAAGATGACTTTTTGTCAGCATTCTGGCAATAATCTGACATTGGCCATATCTGTGCTGCAACCAGGAAATGTTTTGCACAGTGTGGGTATCTAAGTTAATCTGAGGTATATGAAGATGAGTACTGGTAACAGTATAGCTGTGCCAGCACTGAGATCAGAGCAAGTTTTACAGCCCACACCTAACTAATTGTAACTTCTGTTTGTTCCTGATGTGGCTACTTTACAGCTAGTCTGTTCAAGGGCACATAAGCTACAAAGTGCTCCTTTGGCAAGTGTCTAGATATCTTTCGACAAGTAAAAGGGGAAGAGGAGGACTTAAAGCAAAGTTAAGGACATTTATTATAGGACCCGAAGGACCCTATTATGGGACCCTAAAGCTGTCAGAACATGTATCACAGAGGCATTCAGGATCAGAGGCTATGAAATAACAAAGCACTAACGGAACAATTTGAGGGAAAGCAGAGCTAGGTGTAGGCTAAATGCTGAAAGCTGTTCTGCATAGTATAGTTACATGTGTTGAACCTTTACAATATATCACCTCCTCTCCTTAGCACAAGAATGACATGAACAAAAAGGTATCTATTATATATAAACAAGGCTGCATTGTTTCAAGTTTGTTTTGCTCCAGCTGGAGGTTTTAATGCAAAACACCTTTTTTTTTTTTTTTTTTAGTAGAAAAAATACTGGAAACTTTGGAAGGAAAAACATTGTCACAGTCTGGAACACCCAAACATTCATCGTGTTGCGACAGTATTAAGAGCATTCGGCAACAGACCCAATCAGCTAGTGTCGGAGGAAGGTAAAGGGGGAACGGGGTGCTCAGGAGGGCACAGGAGCCCTCGGCGTGCTCAACCGCTCCCTTGGCACTTGCGACCACCCTGACTGTCCCGTCAGTCCCCCTAAGGGTCGAGTCTCCAAAACACGCGTCCAGGGCCGCTGCCAACCTCCAGCTGTGGAAGGCGGCTGCAAGCGGCGCCGGTCCCGCTACTAAAACGTTTCCAGTCGGGAACACAGAGCTGGGAACGCCGGGAGCGCTGGGCGTGCCAGGCCGGGCAGCGGCAGGTGTCAGGCAGCGACACCCGGCACCGGCGGGAAGGGGCGGCCACCAACAGGGCGA
>NW_009205717.1:0-30543 GCF_000690835.1 Fulmarus glacialis | reverse complement strand
GTCATAGCTATCCCGCTGCACAATGGCTTGCCATACAGATGAATTATTTTTCTAAATTGTGAAAAATTTCTTCTCATCACAACAGTGTATGTAACTTTCTAGAGTTAACATGCAAATAAAACTGAATACAAAATTAAAAAAAAAGATAACAAGTGAAGATTTAATCATAATGATATAATATGTACTTTATATATTATACAAAATGCTACATTAATATAAATAAATATGTATTTTAATGTTAACATGGATAAAGACTATAAGGTAAAACTCGTTCAGTGGATTTCTCATCCTTGTATACCCTTAACAATCCTCATCAATCAGCAGTTTAGGACCTCTTAAGCCAGGAAGAGACGTGTCTACATGACATAACAAGGCAGGACTCCTCAGCACTTTCTAGACTTCAATATCTACTCTTTATCAAATACAAGTGATTTTTACGTTCAATTACAGAAGCTACTTGAAAAGTCTTTTTTTTTTTTTCTGAATGAACCTTAAGAAGCCTGTTTTTAAAAAAAGAAAAAGTTAACAAAAACGGTATCAAGCCAACACCTAAGAAGTACAGCATAGTATCTAGGAATAAAAAAAGTCACTGCTACCAGAGTAAGTTTACTGGCCAAGCCCTCATAATATACTAATGTATACTGACAGTATACAATGTCTAGTATCAATAGGCTAGCTGCCTGTTAGACGATCTACAAAGAAAAGCATTGTTGGTGAAGTTATATATGTAAGCACACCTGCTCTTTGCTCAAATCAAATGCAGCTACACTAGCAAAAAACCCTTTTTGCAGTATATTTGCTCAAGGAACTAGCTTACCCTGTCTCAGCAAAAACCCCTTTCCTTTCTGCTTGCATGAAACACATGCCAGAAGGATGTATGGGGTAACTACACCAAAAACCAAGCAAGGCACGCCAAGACCTTGAATTTTTTTCCTGGGCAGGAGACTATATTAGGAGTATTAAAAGTCTGCAAGTGGCCTACTTTAGGAGGGAAGAGAATTCCATAAATTCAGTGACAATAAATTTCAATACAACTCATCCAGGTTATACTGTTATATTACAAGCAGGTTAACTGAACTCTTCATATTAGGCATCTGCTCCACTGGAGAAAAAATTCTGTATTTACGACAATTTTCACTCACATCTTTTTCAGAAGAACAAGGGCAACTTGAAAAAAAAATCAGTTAATAAAGGCATATAATTTTTCATAAGCAAAAGCAGTGAGGGTGGGGTATTAAGAGCTGGTCGCTGCTACATGACATTTAAGTTCAAATATGATAAAGTGTACTTTTACAACTATGCCTGGTGCAACAAGTGTGAATCACGTTTCAGCTTCCACCAAACATCTGCCAAAACCCCACATTTTTTTAACTGTGTGGTAGATTACTGCAAAGCCCTGCCGCATGTAGACTCATTTTTGCATCAGTGGAAAACATAGTTAGCCCGAAGCACAGCGGACTGTCTCTTTTATTAACATATAACCCTTGTGTGCTGTGGACAGTACTGACAACACAGGGTTCTGGGTGAACCACAACGTCTAATGCAGCAGGCAGATGGAATCCAAATTATTTAAAAGACCATCTCTCTCCTCCTTCTGTTTTGCTAGTCTGTGGAGGCACGCAAGCCACAACTTGTTAATGAAGAACTGGCATTGCTGGGTAGGCATTCTTTCCTGACACATTTTCCATTACTAGGTGCTGGGGAATGTACCCAGTCAATTTCAGTGGTTTGCACTGGCTTGTATTTGTTTTAAGCATCAATATAAGAACCTAGATCAGTGCACTGCTAATAGGTATGCTAAGAAACAACCAATGAAACAATAAAACCACAAAACCCTGGAAAATCCAACAGCTATACAGTTTAGAGCTCTTTCCATCCTCTTTACCTGTTGTACTTGATTGTAAGATCTGTTGCAGTGCTATACGACAGCTGCCATTCGCAAGCTTTCAGAGCCTTCTGTATTCATATATAAAATCTAGTGCCTTAACACACCAAAATGCGTCTAAACCCCTGGGTTTGGAAGCAATAGGCACTTTAGATATACATGCAATAACAATGTATAAAGTAAAAGTATGTGTGAAACTGTCTGGATCATAGTAAGTGTTTCTTGTTAGACACTTCAGACATGTCCTTTCCAACAGCAGTTAAGCGGAAAGAAAAAGTTTCTTCCTCAGTGTGTGCTGGAGCAGAAGTGAGTATTGTTGGCTTGGGTCAGTGGTCTTATTCCATTCATAGACTTTTCGGTTCAGTTCCGTATGGATATCTAATATAGAGAGTTTCCTGCAGCAACAAAAGTAAAAGCTTTCTGTTAGAGAACGAAGCAAGAGACCATTTAAGAATCCACAAGAGAGAAGACAACTTTGGACTCAGCAAGGAGAAAGTTTCAAATTTCAGTCTTTATTGCAGAGGTTACACCTCTAAAACCCAAGGCTGAATATGCATTTTGGAGACAATGTTATAACCCAAATCACTGTTGTGATATTGCTTATGCCGACATGATGATCTGTGATTTCATTACAAGGTTTTAGGGTTTGTAAAAAGGTAATAAATGGTAACCCTGCGACTACCTTGAAACAGTTGCCAGCTAGATCAACTGTACAAAGAAAACCTTTGTTGGTAAGTTATATATCCAAACATACTTGATTTTTTCTCAGATTCCTTTTGATAATCTGTTTAGATAGACTGAAGTTTTCTGATAGTTCAAATTCAAGATTACAAATTGGCAATTTAATGGCTCCCTGAGCAGAGGGAGGTTAATTAGATCTAAAGAAAAGACAAAATACTTCCCTCAACTGCCTTTTCCCTGAACTTAGGCGCTGACTTTTTATATTTGCAAGCAGAGCCCTTCTTAATGATAAAAGGCAATCCTCAGTTTCACAGAAGCCTGGTGTGTGCCTTGTTATCTTGGAAGATTTCCAATCCTGTCCAAAGCACTGACATACATTACCCAGGACAGGTTCTTCCCTTCTCACTCTGCAAGCCCCAGCGCCATAACACACTTTAATTTTACTCTCCAGAATCAGAAAATTCACTCCTATTTTAGACTACCTTCCCATGCCATCGTTCCAGGATCAGGTATACTTGTCTTTTACCCTATGACAGAGCATGAAGACACTTTTCAGGACCAGATGGGATGAAACTTAAGGTTTCTCTTTCTCTACGACAGCAGACTGTCTCAGGAAAAGGGTTATTTTTTCCTCTTTTTTTTTAGTTACCTTTTATGAGGATTTCGGAGTAGCTCAGCCAGACAACGCAGATAATATGAGGACGAACTGGGAGATTTTTCTAGTGTAGACACATCCACCTTGCACTGACTCCAAAAGATGTCTGCTACTTGGGGGATAGTGACTTTCCAAGGGATTTTTGCATTAGGAATGATTTTCTCATCATTCCCATCTACTTCCAACAGACTAGTATATTCTTGCTCATTTTCTGGCACAATGTAGCTCTGAATAAAAAAAAGCTTTGGTTTTCCTAGGAGTTCAGGACATGAGTCTGCTGTGAAATATTTCTTTATTTGTTCCAAAGGGAATCCAGAAAAGGTATGGTCTGTACAGAAGATGCTCTGAGGACTTCCACGGCTAACCAATATACAAATGAAGCTGTCACAATTTCTGTGCTTCTGCAACCTTGCAACTTCAAGCAATGTTTGATTCATGGTGTTCATATTTAAATATCTGTGACAACGAACGTCATAGCCTAAGCCTCTGAAGGTCTCTTCCAACACATCTGAAAAGAGCAAGATGTAATTAAATCACAGCACATCACAGCTCAATCTCAACTATCTTGAATTACAGTATTTACAGTATTTCACTATTGGAAATAAGACGTTTATTTCATCACAATAATTAAAAAAATCAAGAGTACTTGATGTTGATCACAGTACATTACATACTTATAGTGCTATATGCATGTTGTCTTTAATATGAGTTAAGTACTTCATGACAGCAAAGACTTATTTGGCACATGATCTGTTCCAAATTCCACAGACACTTGCATGCTTTCATTTAGAGCCACTATCCCAAGTTCCTAGGACTTAAAATATCAGGCAAGAGAAAACATTAGAAAATGCTTCACACAGAACATTCTTGAAATGGTAAGGAGTGATCTGGATAGCGTGGGAAGTCTGTTTTACCTTTTGACTTGTCAAAATTACTCTGAATGGTTATTATTATAGATATACAGAACTGCAGAGGAAACACAGAGACTCCCTTTCATCAGTCAAAAAGGAACCTACTGCAGTCACTTATGCTTCTTATTACATAAAACGGACTTTAAGTGATGAGCTCCAGGTGGAGAATGGACACTGGAGTCTTAACTGTGACAGAATGGCATTTTCAGGGGAAAAAAAAAGCTGAACAATGAAGCCTTTCATATGTGTTAGAAACTAAAACTGTAGATAGCCAAAAATAAAGATTTATCTCTATTGTATTTGTGTTAACCTGGGCTGCAGGAAAATGTGCTATGCTCTGAATATTTGGATGTTTATTAAATTGGGAGTGAAACCAGATACATGATGGTTAAAACCACAAGTATTTTTCAAGTGTTCAGAGAACCACAAGCTACTACTATGACTCATACTTGTAGCATTGTATCTTTAGTATAAGCCACATATATGTTGCCCATGCACAGTTTCTGATACGACAGGAAATATCAAGTGCCACGTTTATGTAAAATGCCTTACAGACACAGGAAGCTAGACTGTTCCTTGACTTCAGAAGTTTAACAATCCCTAATTAGCAGAGGCTATTTCAGAAGTAACTGGCAGCAAAGCAGGAGTTCTACTACCACACTGTTCTCCTCAAAAAGCCCACAGTGAAAACAGGGAACAGAACTCGTAACTCTCCTCAGCAAAATACAGGGTAGATACAAACGCTTTACTATAGCAAGGTGACAAACAGGAACTACAGAGTTTCATTCCCATGAATTTGGTTTGATGAAATTTTGTAAAATAATTCAAAAACTTTCCAGACATTTTTAAATTTGGAAATAGAAAGGAAAATCCCCTCTATTTTAGGCAATAAAGCACGCTCTCAAAATTCAGGTGGAAGATTCAGTATTAATACAGTTTAGCAGTCATATACTCGATGAAGCACTTCATCCATTAGAGGGCAGTAGTACATACGCAAAACGAGTTACAGCAACGAGAGTGCTTCGCCTATAATTTACTTATCTCACTAGCATGTACACCTACACACAAAGATACAAAACTTGGCGCCACCTTAGACCACACACACACTCTAAGTATCACAATTAAAAAAATTAAACCCAACAAACTCCGAGCTGACACCTCAGTTTAACAATGAATCAGAAATTATACGTAGTAAGTTTTGGATACAGCAATTTTACTTTAAGGCAAGAAAAAACACAGCATTACATGCTGCAACCTGAGATCAGAAAACCTCTGTTTCTTCAACAGCAATCACTTCTCAACAAACCTCCACTCCACCTTGAGCATTTCCACTCTACATAAAAAATTACCCTTTTCTCCCTTTGTTTACAGCATAAGGATAAAAATTGGCTTCCAAATGGAATAGTCAAAAGCAGCTATTTACAAAACAGCAAGGTGCATTTCAGTTTGAATTTTATCAGCATCTGATGAATTCACATTGTTTACACTGTCATTTTCCATTGTTGTAATCCTTGATCCTACAGTATCTATTATTGGTTCAGCTTCCTCAGATTAAATCTTGGGATAGCTACAGACTCTAATGCATGCCACAGATACAATTCCTAACGTTCCCCTGCCATCTTTTCTTTCTTTGGGATTTTCAGGCTTCGGAAGTAGCATGGCACAACAACTCTAGAGAGTAGTGAATGCCTTTCTAACAAACTCCTTTAAGCAATGCCGTATGTCCTGCCTCTCCTGAACCCCACTAGCACAGTAATGTATTCCAGTGGAAGTCTTGCTTTCTATCATGTTAAAATGCTGATGATGCACTGGTAACATTAAACATCTGAGACACATACATGATTTAATTGCTTCTGCACCCAATGCAGACATGCATGGAGACTGAGGCACACTAAGACTTGCTTTGGGTGGTTTTGGCACAACAGCAGCAGAGCCAGGATTTGCAGGTGTATCTGACAGGCCAGATGATAAACATGTAACCCATTTTTGTCCTTTCCAGTCAGCAGACTTCCTCTCTCACATTTACACTTTCTGTTCTTGTACAAGTACGGAAATGACGATATGAGCTCATGAAGAGCACATGCATTGTTTTTTTTTTCTAATTTTCTGCATATCTTTGTATTTAGTAGCAATTATTATGACAAAGGGGTCTGCACAGTATATTGCCTGTGCCAAAGATCTGTGCCTTCTAAGGAAGAGTAGATCTAAATTTATATATCTATGTGACTGTGAACTGACATAGTTTTCTTCCTGTTTTCTCCAGTGTACGTGCCTTACCTGCTTTTATACTTACTGTTTCATTTAAAAAACTCACACCTGGCATAGTAAAACACTCTTGTTCAATAAATCAGGTCAGCACATGCTCATATCCCATTAAAAACAATGAAATTTAAAGAGGTCTTTTTTGTAAACAAGGCTATTTTCACACCTCATATTTTCTTTAGCTCTCCACTCTGAAATTTCTCTAGCAATCCGTTTTGCATTTGCTTTTAAGAAAGAGAACTCCAAGTAATAATTATTTTGGTACTGGAGCAGACTATCATGCTACCTTCCAGATTAAGGCTGCATAATAAGTTTCTTGCATCAAAAGGGTCGTTGTTCTCTAAAGCTACCACGAAAGAGAGAAGAACAGGAAAGTAAAGAAGCAGGCACAGAGCAGAATGTTTGATCCCAAGAGCTGTCCCCCCCAAGTCTTTCAGTCCTTGGCAGTCTTTGTTTTATTTTCCCCTTGGGGCAAAGTCAGCATTTTTTTTTTTTTTTTGAGAGTGGAAGTGAAGAAGTGCTTTAGATTGAACAATTTAATTTCTACATCCAGCAATTGCATCCTTGTTCTTTTTTTTTTTTGGCCAGAGGTCATTGATGAACTTGGTAGGACAGACCGAAATCAGATCCCAAGGATGCTTCCCAGTTGCATGTAACTGAGTTAAGTGCCTTCCTTGTTCCTCTTCTCCATGCATGGCAGGATTGTGAATCAGTTCTAGTTCCTGTTACCCTAATGGCAAACTAAGTCTCTTACTTCCTATCATTTACCTAAAATACCATTGTAAAGCAAACATCAGAATTTTACTTTCTGTGTCTGTGCTCTGCATCCACTGCTCTTCAACAACTACATCAATAATTCTAAGTTGGTCCATCTGCTGGACCATTAGTTATAAGAAAGAGAAAAGATGTGCCCACAAACCCTCTTCTTCCCCTACATCTCCTAGCCTATTACAGAACTGACTGCAACTACTCTCTTCATTTTTATTTTTAGCCTCCTGTGTTCCAGTGATTAGAGTGGGGTTTTTTTTGCTTCTGCAGGAATCTAATTTTTGGATACTACAAAGGCAATCAGGAAAACCCCAGATTTTAACCATGGTGCTGACTACCTTGAATTCTACATGCAAATTTTTTTTTTTTTTTTTTTCAACTAAACCAAGAGGGAAGGAAGAAAAATTCCTTTCCCTATAAAGCTACAGTGACAGTTTCAGCTAAACCGTGCAAGATGTAACAGTTTACATTGCACCTAGGTGCATTATTAATAAAGGACCATGTGCCTTCAGCTATTCAAAATCTGTGGTGTCCAATATGATTACGCTTCAAATCTGCAACAGCTCTGGTTTTGGTTTTGTTAACTGGTGGGAAACACTATCTTTACCATCTCTGCTAATAACCTGCTGTATGACTGTAGCTTAACTATTCTGTTGGTCTCTGAACATCTTTTTTTCTCCCTCCCAAAATTCAGTCTATCCCCTTGTAAGTTCTTTCACTCAGAGATTCTGCGCCAAAAAACAAACACACACTGTTTGCAATAGTTAGGACAGTTGGCTTTAACCTCAGGTTGGGCCTTCCAACTTTCTGCTTCAGAAAACTTACTAGAATTGAAAGGCTAGCTGACTAGGACAACATTACCCTAGTCTGGCTGGTAAACGTACATCATATTCTTTATACTAAATTGTTCTAATTATCAGAGATTAACAAGATAAGGAACTTCAAATTCCAGAGACTTACCTGTGTCATTGCCAATACAGTCTATTATCAGGCATATTCCTAAAGGTTGACTTTGCATTCTGTACTGATCATCAAACACCTGAGGAACGTGAAGGACAAATACTAAGTTAATGTGTCACTCTCTCAACTTACAGACTTGATTCTTTTCTCAAATTTAACCACCTCATATCTATTCAATTACTTTCTGTTCTTTTTCCATAGAGTAGCTAGCAGAAGTCTGTCTACTGGGATGTAATGTGTCTTATCTACACAAAAAACCCCAAAAAATCATGAGACATGGACTAATGATTTTCTTCCTATCTCTAGTACAGGCTTAATTTTTGCATCCTTGTGTTATGCAATCTTACTACCACAATGATCCTTAAACAAAGACTAAGACTGTACCAGAAATGAGAGAAGAAAGTTTGAGACTGAACCTTAACTCTGGACAGATCTTCAAATGTAAAAAAACCCAAAACCAAATCACCACCACAACAAAAAAAAAACCCCAAACCTGTATGGCGTGAAGGGGCTTTTTAAAGACCTGGACTATGACAGCAATGATCCTTCTATAGTACTTCCAAACTAATTTCCTTAAGTGTAACTGCTACTGAGATGTTAGGAGCTATAAGCTTCATATTGCCAACGCAATAAATGTAGAGAACTTTTGAGTTCTTCAGGTATGCAAGCAGGCACTGCTCATCAGATTTTTTTTTTCCTTATTTAGTGGAACAACCTCCTTGTTCATAAATAATCTGTAATGACTTTATCACAATTCGTTTCCCTTTTAAAAAGATTACAATCAATTTGCTATAGGTAACTCCCTGGTTCCTGGCCTACAGGACAGCTAGTGAAAATAGCAGTAGTCCATTCTTATCATTAATACCCAAAGCATGTCTGTCTTCTACCTGCAAGGGGCAGGGAGAGAATAAAGAACAAAATTTACTTCATGCAAAGAAGCCCTGCCATTTCTAATGCAAATCGCAAAAGGTCTGACTTCCAACAGGTTTTGACTTAGCCTCCACTAATAAATATACAAGTTCTGTGTGCACATCATATGTACATGCATTTTGCACACTGCTGCTTCCATTTTATATTAAAAATATATTCTGCAAAAGCAGTTCATAGAACCTGTTTATGGCTGAGGAAGATCCTTCTGTTTGCATGCCATTAAAGGAAATCTCAAAATGAAAAGAAAACCAAGATAAATACCTGCAGAGGTTTTTATTATATTTACATGCATACATATGCACAAGCACATACCTTATGTGACACTGGTCCCGATTCCTGAATGGACATGTGGACTGGTTCTGCTGCAGTTAAAACATACAGAAGTAACCTCAGTATATAGGGACTAGTGACATTTCTTTGACACCAAATCAGTTACAAAGGAACCTAAGTTCTCACTCATCTGGACCTCTTAGTTTCTATGTAGGCTACTGAAGTTAAAACAAACAAACAAAAATTTTCACCTCTAAAATGTTATTTGGATTGCATTCTACGTTGCTTGTGACCAGAATAAATAAACAAACAATCTCTCCTACACTGAGAGAATTCAGCCAACTACTCTTCTAAAAATCACCGTATTTGAGAGGTATTTTGAGTTTCTGGGAAGAACACAACATACACGGTAAGAACCTGGTACTCACTGTACAACTTCCTGGCTGGCCTGGTGGAGAGTCCACCACTGAACAGACACAAAAACTTCCTACTCAAGACTTAATGGACACAGCTGCACTACATGGGCCTCCAGACCTGGCTAGTCAACCTTTTCCATTATTTTACTAATAAACTATTTATTCTGTTAAAAAGTTGTGACAGCGGAAGCCCAAAACAATTTCAATAAAGCTTTAAGATCTGGCACTACAAGCAAAGCAAATACAAGAGCAAACAATAACACAAGGCTCAGTTTTCAGAGGTACCAAATACTCTCTGCTCCTGGTGACATCAACTGGATTAGCCAAAAACATAACTATCAAACAAGAGTCCTTTTGATACATCATTTTGCTCTTTCAGTTTATCAAAATTCAGATAAAATTCTCTTACCCAGATTAAGACTTTGTTCATTTTGTGGTTTTTCTTTGTTCACATTCTGGGTCTAAAATGAAGAAAAAGGCGTATTTTCCCTCTCTCCTTCAAGAATTAATTATCACGTGTTCCAAAATATAACACAACAGTATTTTTCTTCCTCAATAAAAGGATTACATATTTTAGATTCACATCTATCAGCTAATTAGAATTACAAATTAACAAATAAAAAAACCCATACCAAAATCACAAACAAACAAAAAACCCAACGCCCTTCCTCCTCAGAAAAAAACTACCAGTTTGCCATGAACAGGAAAGAAAAGCTTAATCCCTAAAATAGTAAAACAAACAAAAAAACTCTGAAAATGTGAATTTTGTTTCCTATGGAGCAGCAGGGAGGAACTCTCACTGAATTAGAAAGGCAATTATAACAATATTATCATAATATGGAAAGTTCAATGCAAACTCTTTCCATTAGTAGTCTGGAAAACAAAGCTGTTGTGGCTTTGTCAGTAAAGACAAAGTGCATCACTGGTATCTTATATGTAAGCTTTATACATACATATGTACTGAATACATGACAGAAATAATCTCATCAAATTCATTTAGCAAGGCTAAAGACTGTAATTAAGGTCATACTACTACAATATCAGACCTAACCCAAATATAAAGAATACTGCATGCAATAGGATTTGATGACTTGACATACTGAGATATCTTTGTTAAAATGAGATTAAAACAAAACACCAAAAAAACCCCTAAAAACTCTCCTTAAAAAGCCATAACCTTCAGCTTCCAAAGTTAAAAAGCTACTTTCTCTGAAAAGTCCAGAAGTACAAAGAAGAATAATATGTTTTGCAAAGAACAGTCAAAGGAAAACTTTTCACTCCCCAGAGTAGTAGAAAAAAACTTTCAAGATACAGATTTTATATGCCCAACTAATAGCAAAAAATTCACAGAAGCTCTTTAAAGGGGATCTTTGTCAGTCAGAAGATGTAAATCAGATCCTAAACCCAGCAAATAACAGTAATAAGAGAAATAAACCAAGTAATATTTTAGTTACTAGCACTCTCTCATTCCTTAGGCTCTGCAAAGATGAATCCCCTTTCCATGTCTGGCAGTATTTAGAAATAAAGGATCTGTCTGATTTATTGTATACTTACCCCTGAATTGTAAGGAGGATCAATCAGACTGAGATTAGGGAGAGATGCCTGAAGTGCATTTACATATACTGGCTGAGAATGAACGGAGGACATTAAAGCTGAAAATTTAACAGAAACACAGAGAGAAATATACCATCATATATCAACTGTTTTAAAAGCCTAAATCTGTGAAGCATGCAAACACTCTAACTCGTTACTCATAATTTTATCTTCAGTAAAAGCACATCTGATCCTTGCTATCAAGAGTAACCAGTGCAAAAATAGCATGTTACCTTCGTGTTTGTACTTCTGAATCTTCCGAATCAGGTCTATCCTGTGAATATTTCCAAAACAATTTTCTATCAAATCCAGTTGATTAGGAGCTACCAAATTTAGTTTCTCCAGGTCGACCACGAGAGCTAGAAAACTCTAGAATAGCAACAGAAAACCAAACTGTCATATCAGTAATTTGTTCTCTATCAGTAAGTAACAAAGCAACCCAGAAAATAACGTGGGGAGGTCAAAAAGGTTGTACTCGGCACTGGTGAGGCCGCACCTTGAATACTGTGTTCAGTTTTGGGCCCCTCACTACAAGAAGGACATTGAGGTGCTGGAGCGTGTCCAGAGAAGGGCAACGAAGCTGGTGAAGGGTCTAGAGCACAAGTCTTATGAGGAGCGGCTGAGGGAACTGGGGCTGTTTAGCCTGGAGAAGAGGAGGCTGAGGGGAGACCTCATCGCGCTCTACAACTACCTGGAAGGAGGTTGTAGCGAGGTGGGGGTTGGTCTCTTCTCCCAAGTAACCAGTGATAGGACGAGAGGAAATGGCCTCAAGTTGCACCAGGGGAGGTTTAGACTGGACATTAGGAAAAATTTCTTCACTGCAAGAGTGGTCAGGCCTTGGAACAGACTGCCCAGGGAAGTGGTTGAGTCACCATCCCTGGAGGTATTTAAAAGACGTGTAGATGAGGCGCTTAGGGACATGGTTTAGTGGGCATGGTGGTGTTGGGTTGACGGTTGGACTTGATGATCTTAGAGGTCTTTTCCAACCTTAATGATTCTATGATTCTATATTCAAGAAATAGGGACATTACCTTCTGAAACACTAAGAAAATTAGCTGGAAGATATAAGAATTCTTGGTATTATCATAGGAGTAATGAAAACTAGGAAATGATATTCTTAAAAACAAATAAAAGTTTTTGAGGAAACAGTTTTGCATTTCCTTGTTGCTACAAAGCCAGCCACTTGGAATGTCACCTCACATGCTACAAAGCAAGAGGTAAGAAAAGCTTTGGGGAACTTGCAGGGCCTCTCTCCTTCTTTGGTTAAAGAGAGAAAAAGAAAAAACCTCAAAGGATGAAGACACAAATCTTCAGTCTTCTATGCACAGTGGTCAAGTTGTCTGAACCCTCTCTACTGAATCTCTGCTTTCTCAGAGCATTTAAAACAAATATGCAGAATGCAAATGTACAGAGAAAGACATAATTCAAATAAAACTGTTCTTTTGTAAGTGAAGCAGAGCACAAACATGACAAGTGACCTTGTAATTCAAGATACATTTCATATGATTATTGGTTTGAGAGCCTTCATATATGAATTTTCAGATCAGTAATACTGAAAAAAGTTTTTTTTATGCCTTCTGCCTGTGAGGTTCATGCTAACACCATTCATGACAGCAAGTCTTCACTGTTCCCTCTTACTGTTTCTCATGCTTCTTTCCTTGAATTAAAAAACAAAAATGAAATAGAAGCCACTACTCCTTCTCCACTTCCTGACTTATGTCTACTTCTGCGTCACTACACCTTGCAGTACTGTCTCCCCGCCTTTGCTGTCTAGCCACTTGCCTTTTTACTTTAATCTATCATTGCTCCAGAGGAGAAAGACCAGCAGAAAGACATTACCTTATCTTTTGCCATTTTCATACGAGGTGCATAATCTCTGAGTAGAAAAACAAGAGAACTCACTTCTTCTTTTTCCAGATTCTCATTAATCTCTACCATTAGTACCCTGAAATAAAGTTAAGACATTTCTAAAGGATTAGCTTTCAGCAAGATCCCACCCTTGCCCAACTACCCAACTTCTCCCATGTTACAGTCTTAATGTACCATTCCCAATTAAACACCAGAAAAAAGCCTACGCTGCTCCAAGATCCAATTACAAAATACCTACTCTTGCTCATCAGCACTTGTGTTACTAAGACTGACTGTGTAACAGCCACTGCTAGGAAAACAGAAGTCTCCTTAATATTTCAATAGAGATGAAGTAAGAGAATGAGACAACAGAACACGTCTTTAACTTTTTTACCTAGTAGTTACAGGGTTTTTATTTCAGTGAGAAGTTAACACAGGAAAATCTTCCTTATGAATACATATATTTCTTTCTGAAGTCTCTCAAAGAAAATAACTGGAGCTTCTTAATTTAAGCGTCTTAAAACTACAGAGTAAAAAGTAGTAAGAGACAAGTCCCCTGAGAAAAGCTATACCACAAGGCTGTGTGTCCAAAGCAAACGAGAAAAGAAAGTATCCCTAACTAACGACGTTCCTCTAAAGCATCATTTCTATCTGCTAATCTAGAACTGTACGAACATCACTGGGTATATTGATTAACATACACAAACTCCTTAAAGATAGATGTTTCTAATGCCTTGACTTGTAAGAAGCTACTAAGACTTATTTTAGGGACTAAACTTGACATATTCTTTTCACTGTAACTCTAGATATGATGCCCTTTTCTGCTTTTATTTTACCTTCAAGACATATTTAAAAAAGAAATAAAAACCAAACCCACAAAACCAACGCACACACATTTTGAACAAAATAGAGTAGCCTTGAAATCTGAAAGAGATGTATTACCTGTAATCAGGGACAATTCTGAGACTCCTGGCAAGGTTAGCTTCCACTGTTGCTTTCTCAGTCTTCAAGATCCTTCTCAGCAAGTCAAACCTCTTAACTCTGTACAACAGCTCAGACAATCCAAGAAAAGACAATTTCTCCCTCTCATTCAAAGCCACCAAGAGCTCTCTAAGGTCCGCAGTGGCCAAGTCAGGAGCAAGGTCTCGGCATAGGAAAACCATAATCTCTTCTTCTTCTTTATCCAATTCTTGTTCAATCTGGTGAATAAGGACAGCTGGCACTTGGCACCTGGTCATCACTTTGTCACTATCCCTTTAAAATTGCCAGCCTACTGTTCTTTAAACAGGAAGCCAACATGACATGAAGCCCATGTCTACCACAGCACTTCTCTGGTGTTCATTCTTAACTGGATGCATTTTTATATAAGCAGTTCTGTGGGAGAGAATTAAAAGGTACTAAATCAGTGATCTGCTGCACAAGTTCACAGTTAACTCTCCTATCTGTCGTATTTTACTTACAACTAAAACACCAATGTAGTCTACACAGACCTCCTCTTCTCAAGGGGTTCTCCTAGCTGTTCATTACAGAACAAAAAGTACTTGGTAGGTCATATTAATCAGAAAAAAATGGAAGTTCTTTTTAAAGTAAAATTACCTTAACACAAGTCTGTAAATTCCATAGGAAGTGAAACAAAAGCTGATGAGTGACATTTCAAGTGTTTCTCGAAATATGAGTTAAGTTCCACAGCAATTTAAATCTAAAGCTCTGATGTTGTCCCAGCAACCCTCTACCCCCCTGCTCACCACCACCTTTTCTCCCCTAAAAGTCTCAAGGCATTTTTCAGGAAGAGTTTTGGGAGCTAAGAGGTAGTGTAATCACACATTGTAGACAAAAGAATTAAAAAAAAAAAAACCATAAATAAAACCACTGCTATCAGGCATGTGCTTTGCCTTAAATTAAGTCAAAATAAAGGAAATATTCACAATATAGTATGTAATACTTTAAAACATTAATTACCTATAAATTCAGAAATGTGTGGATTTTCTTACTTATTAGTATCATTTAAAGTGATTCCAATTTGAATGAGTTACTAGGGTTTTAAGGATTCCACACACACCTCCTCCATGCTTAAAAAGATCGAAGAAGCATAGAGAAAAAATTCCAACCTTGAGTATGCAAATTGGTTAACTCTGAAGATATAGATAAGCCATAGACCGCCTTTTTCTTCATGTGACATTCATGTTTCACCATACTGAACTGAAATAAAAATTCACACCCAGAAAACTCCCCACCCTTGTGATTAACAAATAAATAGGGTGCTATGCTCAATTTCTGCTACGACCAACCACATAAATTCTATCTAACCTTCTCTGATCCCCATTATCTACATGGAGAAAGGTGAAATGAGCAATGTGAAGACAAATCTTAGCCCTTACGAGTTCAGTCACTATACTGCATATTTTTATTTAAGCCATTCTGAAAAGCAAAAGCCAATTCAACTTCAAAGCTTAATACACTGAAAGGTTCTAGCACCTTGATAACATTTTTTAAAGCATTTTCAGTCTTTTGTTACACATTCTGGAAGTCAATGTCACATATTGTGTCCATGCATTAAGGAGATGAGATAAACTCATCTACAAGCTTGTGTTTTTTTTCCATTCCAATGCTGTTCAATTGAAAAATAGTTCTATACATCCACCTGACTTTCCTCGAAAAGAAGTAAGAGTTGGATTTGATTAAACCCATGGATTGGGTTCCACTGCCCACTAAAAGAGCACATCAAATTCAAGTTCCTAGGGCAAAGTCTCCTTTATCTACATCTACCCCAGTGAGCCATATTTTCTATGGAGTCAAAGACTGCAGTGGCTTTCTCCTCCAACACTGTTGCTGACAGTCACAATAGCAAGTCATTAGTATTTTAAAAAAAAAAAAAAAAAAAAAAAAAAAAGAAAAAGAGCACTGTTAATCTTGCTGATAGCATGACTGAGTCACTAGGGGAATATAACACAAGTAGCTGCTATGACCTCAAGGTCCCAACTTCAGAAGCAAAACTGAAGGGGGAGGTAAGGAAGGGCAGTACAGGCAAGCTGTAAAATATCATAAACCCACCGCATTAGAAGACTCAAGCATTACTCAGCTTAAGTACTCCTGCACTTCCATACCACAATGTAAATAAGATTTAATGTATATGCAACAGAGTCCTCAAAATGGCACTGAGGCCACTTTGGCTCCTTTTCAGAAGCACAGCGCATTCAACTGCGGCTGACAGTTAACAAGGCTGCAGATAACCCTGCTTAGCCCATCGCTACCTCCTATGTGCGTTCTACACAGACTGTGCTAAATACCTAGAGAAAACACACAATTATAGTACTCCTGCTACAGCACACAACCAGAAAAAAGCAACACCTATCCTCTCTGATACAGTTCTGTTCTTGAGAACTCAAAAGGGACAGGAACAAACACAGTGTTTTCCCTCATCACATCACACCATTTAGGAACTTGGGAGAATTAAATGCACTGTTGCTCTAAGAAGTGCAACAACATTTAACCCTAATGTAAACTGTGCAAACAGCAAAAAACCTCACAAACAGAAATGAAACATCAGTAGAAGCTGCCTCTTTCAAATACCCAGGACCATTGTATTTTTAATATAGCAAGCTGAAAAGTTTTGTTTCCAACAAAACCAAACTGGGTAGACAAAATATTTGTACTCTTGAACCTGTTCTATTTCACACATGGACCTGCAATGCTATCACTTGTACAGCTGGGGTGGAAGGGCAGGGTGGGAAAATTTTCAGGCCTCTGACGAGCAGAGGAATCCCTCATGAACTGGAATGTGTTTTGTACAGTTTTCTATCAGTGGAAAAGCATATTTATTGCTAACTTATTTCCAATCTAGCATCAAACATTTGTGAGAATTCTACAGAAAGACAAAGACTGTTTTCATGACATAATGCAGTCAAGAAGGGGGAGGCACAAAACACACTCTCATATGAAAGCATCTCCCAGGTATATACAGCTGGGACTTTCAAAAGAGCTTGAGGAAGTTATATTTATGACTCACTCTAAAGGGAGATGGGAATTTAGTAACTTTTAGGCATTTTCAGAATTCTCAGATAAACTTCTTATTTAAAAAAAAATACTCTAGTTGATTTTTATCTAATCTTTTAAAACTAGTTAAAAAAAGAGATGTGCGTGTGTGTGGTGGGGAGGAGTTTCCTACAGAGTTAAAATTTCAGACATGCAAAATTAATTTGTATGTTACCTTAAAAATAATCTGCCTTTAAAAAATACATATGAATTACTTATTTTTGTGAACTTCCTTTATATAAGATAAATCACGTGCTTATTATAAAAAAACGCTGATCAATACTTCCAGAGCCGAAACTCTCTTACCTGTATGCAAGTCTGTCTGCAAAAACACTGGAAGACTGGCATTTGACCATTGCCGAATCACTGATCCAGATCCAGCACACATTGGTTTCCATCCAGTATTTTCCAATGATGGTCCATAGCCAAAGTTGATTTCATCAGCTCATTTTCTGTTAGACAAATATCGTCACAAATTACTGCTGGAGGCTACCTCCTAATTTTAGCGGGGGGAAAAACAAGGGAAAATGACCTAGGATCATGCATTCTTCTGTATGATTCCACTGGTCCAGTGAACCAGGAATGATGCTCCAAATAAAAGGAAGAACAACTGTGCACATATAGTGACTTGTCAGTAACATTCATTCCCCCAGGGTTCTGAGTGGGGAATGAGTAAGAGCAACATGAAGTAAGTGTTTAGTATAAACTAAAACAGTTTTTAACTTTGCATCCAAAAAACATGTCACCATATTTTGATAGCAGGATTGTCATACTACTAGGGCAAGCCTGATACATTCCATCTGCATACATCTGAGCCAGATCACCATGAGAAGTGAAGGGCATCATGCTTCACCCTTCCATCTGATATGACCATTTTTGCAAACATCACAGATACCATTATCATAGCTGTACCAATTAAAGAAAAAGATAAAAGCAATTACAATGTAAAACTCAGCAGCCTGGCTTTCAATTTAGATTACCTGGGCCCTGCAATGAGAAGAGTTATTGAATGTAAATTCTTTACAAAGAGGACAGGAAAAACAGCTTATCTTCTCAAGAGGAAAAAAAAAGTTCATAGTCATCAGAAATAAAGCTGCCCCAATAGTTTGTGTGTTCATGTGCATGTGTGATTTGCCAATATTGCTGCAAGAAAACACTCACGATTTTCCTCTTCAGTTCAATGTTTCACGTACTGAGTAAAGATTTCAATGCAAAGCTTATGGAGCAGGAAGATGGTTAAAAAAAGAAACCTAAAGTACTACACATTCTCATTTACATTCCCAATTCATAAGAAATCCAGAATCATTCCAAATAGCTGAAGTCTAACACGACCACCACCACTGACAGATAAAAGGATACTGCAAGATCATGTCAGTAACTGAGTGAAAGGGACAGGCCTACACATGGAACAACAGCAGCAGTAGCAGCTCTTTTCCTCCTGTATTCGAAGAACAAGGAAATAGCCCTGGCTCACTGAGGGAAAACGACTGGTGAGGGAAGAGTCTTCTGAAAGTCTGGCTATTTTAGTTCACTATCACCCCAAATTTTCACAGAGGAAGGACTCTTCTGGGAAATAGTCTTAGGGTCTCTGAAAAGAAAATCACTGATTTTAGGGTGACTCATCTGTCCTCTTGTCCCCAAAAGAGGTCTGAGAGAAAACACATCTCAAGGAGATAGTACCAAAGTGCACTTAAATACAAGTTTCTGGGTTTAGTCAACTTTCAGACTTTCCTGGACAAAGTGCACGATTTTAAAGCTGATGAATTTCTCACATACTGCACAGGAAACCACCTTTGTCACAGGCATATTTGTCTAAGTTCAAACTGAGGTTTGACCCTGAGTATTACACTGTAAACAAGGTTCACAAGAAGAAATTTTTTAAGGTAAACACCTGAGAATATTAGCAAGCATATTTACTCCTCAGACCACAAATCATTTCCATTCCACACTAAAACAGACAGAAAAACATGCATATGTTCACTTGCTTCTACGAAGCTAATAAAGTTAATTATACTGCTATTTTTGAACTACGTCACACTGCCCCCAGTCCATACAGAATGAAACCAAAATCAGGGACAGATTTTTTTTTTTCCTCTGCCCCTTCTCCGCCCCCTCCCTGCCCCCAGGATCAGGAAGTAACAACACACTAAAACTTCACACACAAAGACACACAAGGCTCCAGTAACTCCCTGCTGGCATTAACAAGTGGAGGCTGGTATGTGTGTACAAGGCCCAAACAATTCTAGTCTTTACTGTTTAATACCATGCATGAAACCCTTGTTCCCATGACTGCAGCACAAATGCTGCACAATATACAAATACCAATGTGATTACCAAGGCAAAGAGAAGTGTCCTGTATTAACGATGATAAGTCAACGTATCAGGCCTCATATTAAGGTCGGTCTGTCAAGAGAAGCAGGGAAATATTTCACACTCTAAACATGGTCTACAGTTGGAGTCTGTCAATTTCTGACAGCTTTTGTTTCTTGAACTTTTCACAACCATCTCTGCAGCAGCAAAAACAGGATATAACATCAGTGGTTTTTTTCCAATCATCTGATTTGGAAAATTATCTTTGTTTCATGAGATGAGCTCATGTGGAAGCCCCTACGCTAGAGGGAGAGAGTAGGAGGTTACTTTGCTACAGGAGGCACTAGCTGCATTTTATGCTTCCTCCGCTCTGCTTTGTTTGAAGAGGTAGAGGCGGTGAAATCACACAAAGCTAACTGCATTTTGAGTCTGTATCATCTGGCATTTTTCAAAGCATTGAATTGTTTCGAGCACGCTCCACAACTTTCACATTTCCCTATAAAACCAAGAGGATTTGGTACGAGATACTTAGGGAAAACAGGGAAATCCCGCAGAAACTTTCACATTTCTCATTACTGTATTAGGCTTAAATAGTTTGTTCTCGGTGTAAACTAATAGTGACCACGCTAATTTCCATTTAGAGATGCACTAGTTTAACACCCCAGTCCTCCTAATAAAAAAAAAACCCAAACTAAAACTGGCTTTACCGTAATGAGCTTGTGCAGATTTCCACGCAACTTTCTAACTACGTCATTTAAATCACACTTGGAAAATCAAGTGAGAAGAAACTCCGCTCTGCAAAATAAAACCGTTTCAGGCGGATGGGCAGCGTCGGGTTTTCGGGTTTCGTTTCTCCTCACGACCAAGGTCAGGCTCAGGCCCCACTTGCACCAGGCGCGCCGGCTCTCCGCCCCCGGCTCAGCCCGCCGCCGGTGAGGACCGGGCCTAGACAGGTAGAAGGACCCGATCCCGGAGCACGATGTGTTGGAGCGCTATACTGAAGGCGCAGGGTGGGAAGAGAGGTGTGAGGGAAAGGAAGAGGGAAAGGTATAACGCACCCAAACGCGCCCGGGCGGTCTCATCTACAGCAGCTGGGCCAGGTCCGGCATTGGGAGCAGGGAGGAGGAGGGGGCGGTACCGGCCTAGCAACAGGCTCCTCGGCACCGGGCGTGGTTTCGAGTATCGCTTCTCGTTCTCTTCCACATCAGTAAGACACGCAGAGCGCTTTTCGCTTGTACCTCTTATGGCTATTGGAGAGACCTGAGCCGGCTCTGCGCGTAGATAGCAACGCTGTTCAAGGCAGGGATCTCCCCTCGCAGAGGGACAAGGGGACTGGCTTTAGCCGCCTCACCATCATTATACATCTGCTGAGCCACGTTCGCTAACCCTCACGATTTTATCGTCCGGCCGTTAAGTATTTTGGGGTGAGGCGAGGATTACGCTTTTCGTTTTGCGTTATAGTCTACCTCAGGAGACGAAACTCGGAGTTGCGCAAACAAACCTGCCCAGGTCCCACAAGATGGCGGCGGGGCTGCGACGGAAGGGACGTCTCGTTCCGTGCGCAACCTCTCGCCGGCGCCTTTGGGTGCCGCTTACGCACAAAATGGCTTCCGCCTCGCTGGTGCGCGGGGGTGTTAGCAGCAGGATGGTCTTGAGTTCAGTACGTGTATAGACGTTTATGGGACTATGTTTTTTATGCTGCTGCTGGTATGAGGACAAACAAAACAGCTTTGTATTGGCCTCAGTAGCCATTGAGTGGTAACAGACTGTTTTTCAGCAAGCAGTTGCAGGCTTGGGGTAAGTGTGGGGATGTGTTTTGGCGGGAGTTTACACAGAAGCAAGCCCTTACTTGGTTCATGTCTTGCTCTGTCACTCCGAGTTCATTCATAGTGGAGGTAATATTGTACAGGTGTGTGAAAGTTGTATGCTTCCCATTGTTGTATAATCTTCAGTAAATTTTAAGTTATGCCTTGTCCCTGTAAACTGGGTGTTGTGATTCCCTTGGTATAAACCAGCAACTTCCATGAAGCAACTTACTCTGAGGTGTTAGTATTGTAGCTGGAGCTGTTCTCTTAAAGGCCTAAAATACAAAATTCTGGACTATTTTATCAGATGAACTAGACAAAAGCCATCTCCATATGTGATGAAATTAGACACATCATATGTAACTCCCAGCTCAATGGATTTCAAAGCATTTACAAAACTGAGTAATTTTTTGTGCTGCTAAAAATACAGCAGTGGAAGCACAGTACCTGGGATGGCATGCTGTTGTGCAAAGAGTCACCGCTGTCTTTAGAACTGCAGGGAAAATGGAGGCAGAAAGTAATCACCCGCATTAGAATTTGGTCAGGTACCAAGCGGCTGCTCTGTGTTCTGAAAAAAATCTGGATTCTTACTGAAATTGTATGGGCAGCCTCTCACTTTAATATCAATCATTCGAGGGTATCACAGTGTCCCTGCTACTAAGATGTAGCATTGGATTGGCACTGATTCGGAAGAAACCAGCTACCTGCTGTGAATCAATATGTACACTTTCTCTTTGGATCTATTCCATACAAACACATAAAGACTTGCACAGGCTAATAGAAGAGGTTTAAGGAGATGGTATGGCTGCAGGCTTATGAAAAAAGAATTTTTTTTTTTTTCCAAAAATGGTTGAATGAAATGATTTACCAATTTAACACAGCCATTACTTAAGCGACCAATATACTCTTTTGTTTACTTACTCCACTGTTTCCTTAATTTATCTAATTTTTATATGCTTATTAAACAGTTTTCATGTTATTATAGGCAGCATTTATGAGTTGTATGCATGGTTTTTTTCATTCTTCCCCCGTTTCTGAGTTGAAATACTACATTGTCTTCATTGATAGGTTTTCATGTAAACTGGAACTGTAAATCAGTATAAGAGTAGAACATAGATCATACCAGTAAGATTAGATGTGATTGAGAAGAGATGGTCCTATATGTTTCAATTTAGAGGGCTTTGGATATAAATCTCTGGCTTGGACATAATTCTCTTGATTTGCTTTCATACAGGTTTGATCTATTTCATTTTGTAGATTCTCCTAGCTATGTAAAACAAAAATCTTTAAGAATTTATGCCTTCTAAAATAGTGTGAACCTGTCTTTTATGCTATATATTTCAAAATCAGATTTGGTATGATCAGGGTGAGTGCATTACATTTGTATATATAAATGGCGTCACTAGTTTCATTTGTTACGTGTTGGTGTTGCTTTTATTATTACTATTGAAAAAAGGCTAAGTCACTAAGGGAAGAGATTATTTTCAGGGGTTTTTCTTCTCCATTGGAACAATGGTAAAAGGATTATCTGACTTTCAGATTTCTATTATTTGGCCTACAACTGAGGATAGATAATGTATAGAGCATCTGTAAAATCAGTTCTCTGTCATACATGTAAAACAGTTTGGATGAATCCCTGAATGTTTTGATACCGATGATGAAATCAGTAAACTTAATTGGAAGACAAGCATGGGTCATGAGTATGTAAAACTCCTTGAAGCAAACACTCCTAACTTAAATTAGTTGTATGTAGAAAATACACTTGCATTGATGTAAAAAGTCTATTTAATAAATGCTGATCTGGCAAAGATTTAATTGCAGGATAGAAGCTCATAGTTTGAGAGCTCAACAAAGAAGATTTTTGTAGGAAGGTTTTCAGGAGAGATTTCAAGGCAGGTTAGCAATACAAACATACAGTTATAGTCTGCTATTTAAACTGCAACTGCCTCACATCACGGCAACAGTTATTCTGTTATGCTCTGAAATAGGAATTTCAGAGACATCCAATTTATACTACAATGTAGTCACTATTGTTTTGGAATAATTTAGCTGCTTTAACTTCTCGGTAACATACAAATTTGGAAGATTATGCTGAATGATGTAAATATTATAGGTAGCATTAGCAACAACAATAGATAAATCACAAGTATCTTTCCAGGTGAGCAGAAATAGCTCTGACTACTGATGGAGATGGGATTTCCACCTGCATTTCAGAAAATGGAGCATCATCAGTTCTATTTTTCAGAACTTAAGATACAGAAAGAGCTTCCTAACTGTGGTATTACAGTTGTGTATGTTCCTCACCTGCAGGTGCCACTGCTGTTTGTGACCCTGTTCTTTGCACTGTAAAATATCTGTGCTGGTAGAAAGGCTGTTTTAATATAAGGACAGCCATTGCTATGGTTACAGTGAAGACAGATTTGGTGCTATTATTTTAATACACAGGAAATACTCCATCCCCAGGCAGGATTAGTATTATAATACATGTGAAATAAAAATCCTTGAATATTGTATGTATAATAATGATGAGACATTTTTATATTCCACAGTATTGGCAAAATATGTTCATCATAAATTAAGGCAGTGGTTTAGGGCAGTGGCTGCCATCTGACTATTAAACCATTGAATGATACGACCTTAATGCATAAATTAATGAATTTTACTTAAACTAGTCTAGTCTAACAGTGAATATGCCCAATACATTTGCTTATGTAGAATGTTGGTATGGCTGATTCTCATGATCTGCCCTATACAAGACTGCACTTATGCATGAATTTAATTTTTAAATCTTTAAAGTAGAGCATCTATGGAAATTAAATTCAGTTGAGATTATTTGCTTGCGTTAAGTTTTCTGGAAGCTGTGGCTGAAATTAGAAGACATAAGATTTTGATTGTCTTAACTTTCTTCATATACAAAATGATCTGTTTTAAAAAATTATCAAGGAATGCAATAGTTAATATAACAGCCAAACTACATTTTTATGTATTTTACATCTTTTGGTCTAGATAACTAAGCAACATACGAAGGCTATGTATGAAAATATGATTACAGTAACTTTTAAATCTGTGTTCATCTGCTAGGGCTTGAAAATGAACTAATGTATGAGTATCTCTTCAGCTAATGTAAATAAAGCTCTTGATTTTTAACAGAACTGTCTGCTATATCAGTGAAGAGGCAGGCTTATAACATTTTTAAAAGACTAATTCTACAGGAACTTGCAGCCACTTTACTTCAGACTCTGAAGCATTTGTTGTAAAAAACAAAAAAACCCAATGAAAAGCATACATACCGAAGAACATGAAAACAAACTTTCCCAACAGGAAACTAAATAGGACAGCAACTACTGCTTAGATTTTTTTTAAGGCTTATGCTTCTGCAACAGCTGCAGCAGAGTTGGGGTTGGGGGGGAGCAGCCAGTTAGCACACAAGTACTGCACACCACATTAAAATTACAAAGAGCAGCTGAAGTGAGAAGCACGTATCTTAAGTGTAAGATTCACCAATACTGCATGTAATGCTAGCTGTGTTAATTGTTTTTCTGAACAACCATCTAAAATTCAGTTAAGAAGTCTAGCATTGAACCCAGATAGAAGACAAACAGTGAATACCAGTCTTTGAAAATGTGTATTCTGGGTGGGACACTAAGGGACAACATGGAAATATTTTGTGCAATAGCTCTTAACACAGTAGACTCTTGATTTGTTTTTCAGGGAATGATGCAACTGGATAGGGATGCTTGAGAAAGAATTAGGCAAGAAAAGTTTAGTAAAACAAATGTTTGCCCTATGAACAATGCCTTGAGCAATGTCATACAGAGAAGACAAACTCTTCTGAACAGTACAGCTGCACTCCCACAATAAGAGACATTTACTGGCTCTAAAAATAAAGCGCTGTTATAATCTCACTCAGAAAGGTTGTGTGTGAGTATATATACCATGTTTTGTTAGGACCTTCAAGTTTTTTGTAAACCTGCAATTTGTGACATGATTACTTAAACTTTTCAGTTTCTTCACCACGGAAGTACCCCATGTAATTGTCTAGTGGCATTTAAAGTTTCTCACTTGTTTGTCTAATTTTGCTTTTCTCTTTAGTGATACAGATATCCTATTGTTTGGATTGACAAATAAGACAGTATACCCTCCTTAGCTTAGGTTACTAATGGCATAACAAAATTTACAATAGAGTATTCAGCCAATTCTAATTCCTAGCACTACAGAGGACATATACTGCCAACAGGCCCTTTTCTACTACAGTCCTCACTCCAGGCATTCTTAAATCGTTCCAGAAGCTGTTAGATAATTTAAGGAAAAAACAGGAAATTTAAAACAAATTATTAAAAGAGACTAGGTGTAAAAATAAATAAATCTGTACTATTACAAATTTACAACTTAATACACCAGGACAAAGGAAAAAAGCAATTGTTCTTTCTCTTTTTTCACATTACACTCAAGTATATTGGAAGTCGTGTTAAGATAAGGTACGGTTATTGCTGAGTGAAACATTATACTTTGCTTAGTAAATGTGGCAGCAATGTAATTTTTAATTTCTGGATATTACATAGCGCATTATTTTGGTACATAGCGTCTGCCAAATTAATTAACTCTTCAATAGGATTAAGTATAAGCTTTAGTATTTTCATATACTTTGAGGCAGTTTTGGGTACTTTTTAAAGCTTTAAGGTAATAGTTCTTTTTATTTGGAGATGTAAGAGTGAATGGTAACAAATTATACTTTTAAGAAATGACATGTCATTCATTACCACTTACCAGCATATAATTGTTATTAAACCTGTAATTAATACGGTACAATTTTTCTCTTAAAAGCAACACACTTTCTCAATTTCATTTAATAGAATGTTGGCAGGGCTTGAAAGAGCTAGGCTGATAGTTTCCCCTGTTCTTTAAAGGATGGTACAGCAAACCCAAGATAAATATGTCTTGGTTTTTTCCGCTCTGGCTATGTTTTTTGATCCTTCCACAAAAGTATAACAAAAGCAAAGAAACATGTTTTTGCCTGTGATAGACTTTAATATGCATATGATAAGTACAGAGTGAGCAGCAGGCTTATATATGTTTCAGCTTAGTAATGAGTAAATATTAAGTTGTCATATTTGATCTTCAGTGATGGCTTCCATTCTTCTTTGGAGGAAACAGTGTATATTCAATGCCAAGAGCTATGACGAAAGCCGCAAATCCCCACTTGAGTCCCCTAGTAAAGACTTCTGTTAAGGTGACAGGTTTTGCAAAGCCACCCATATATCTCCAGGCTTCATTACTAGAAGAAAAATGAAACCAAAAGAATAAAACCAGATCAGTGGAGCCACTGTGATAAACATTAACAGGAATATCGTTTTTTGGAAAAAAAGATGAAGGTATTTCAACTAGATATACATTGAGACTGTAACATTTTTATCATTTAAGTAACAGGAGTTGCCACAAGTAAAGTTCATGATACTAACTCTAACCCTTTATGCATATAATTTGAGATAAAGTAACACCAGCAAACAACATAATTCTAGTAATAGAATCACCTCCCCAAACTTGTTATGTAATTGTTGTCTTCTGTTTTTACTGTTTGGAACAAAATTAGAATCCACTAGCACATGCATGGGATGGAGTAACTAGACAGTATCTATCATAGTTAAATCTTAAAAGGGAAAGTTTTTCCAGCCGTAGAAAACTCATCCGAGTGTGGAGGCACTTTCTGTTTTACAATACAACACTTAACTATGTTAGGGTCAGAAAAGCCTACTAAAACTGATTTTAAAAAAAAAAAGCTGAAAAGATTGTGTTTAGCTAAAAAGCTACAGAATATTTACAAACCTCATGCTGTCTTGCCTTGTAGGTTTTCAACCTACATTGTTATTGAAACATTTAGCCACTGCTATAACTGAGTACAAGTATTTATGTGTAGCACAACCAGTGTAATCTATAGAAGAGACAAACTGTCCATCTCTAAGGACTCAAGGTCCTTAAGAAAAGGAAGAAAAACATTTGCACAGAAACCAGAAACAAGAAAAAAAATCAGAACCATCATTTGAGAAGATAGGTTTTTTTTAAACAGGGTCAAGTATTTATGTTCATAGATAATCCCCTTTTGTGCAGATGGTTTCTGTGACTTGGGATGAAGGCATATTGGCATGGAAGAATATCTTCTAGATGATAGTATAGGATACTAACTGATAAAGACTTAGGTTTCCAAATATGACATCTTTCACACAGCTTATTCTGTATTGAATATGTACATTTATGTGCATTTGCTACAAAGGTGGAAAACTGATCCCCTGTTAAAAGGAACTTAATATATGAAAGAGGGGAGCCCTAGAGAGGGTTACTTTTTCAAGACTTCTAGTGCAAGATATTAATAATGCAGTTTTCTTCCAGATTACTGAAGCAAGTAAATTGATACTTTAATTTCTCCTTTGTTAAGGAAGATTGCCATGATACTTGTACTTGTCCTATGGAACTGAAATATTACCTTACATAAAATTTGAAAAGTTCAGGAGGAATCATCTCATGCTTTAAGAGTTTGACTTTGTTCCTTATTTCAAATCCTCACATAATTGGCTCAATCCCCTTCTTCTACCAGAGAAACATTGCTTTTTTTTATCTAGGAGGGGCAACAAATATTACACAAGTTCTTTTCCAGTTTGCTGTTTTGCAGCACTTCCTGAACAGTGTACTTGGAAGTGTATGCACTGAAAGTCAGGTTAATTTACACTAAGTTTATGATGTTAAACTGTGTCCATTTTTTAATGGGAATAAGCCTGTTGCTTGCTGAAAACAATTTTGTCTGAAGCAAAGGAAAAAAAAAAAAGCCAACACTGCTTGCACTCCACAGAAAGAGGCAACATAAATGTGACACAGGCCTGGAAAGTTTATTGGTAACCAATAATCCTAAGCAGTCATATCTCAAATGAGTCTTATGATCATCAAAACTATGTTTTACTTTATGCTTACAGCCTTAAACTGTTTCAAAGGAAGGAAAAAAAGTCCTGTCAATCCCAAACCCCTCCAGAGGTTATAGCATGTAACAACTTTTTAACAAATTACCAGTTTGCTCTTAGATTTTTCTTGTAGTGATTTGAAATAAAGCCTTTTCTATGAAGGCTCCTAGAATAGTTTGCTCATGCAGCTTTTCCCTTACAGAAGAACCAGACTACACAGCACAAGACATTTAGCATTTTTATTCCCCAAGATTAAAGAGTACTTGAGCAAAGTATTAATTCAGGATGTGGGAGAAATATGTTAAGCCCTGTTTTAACAGCTGCCTAAATGATCCAGAATTACTCTAGCTAAAAAAGAGGAGGTATTCATTGTAGAGAGGGACAACTTAAGAGGTAAAAATGTGATCTTCCATTATGTCATTCACTGCTTAGCAAAATGAAATGCACAGTTGAATGAAATTCCACATTGTATGCTAGTATATTTCTTCTCTTTAAATAAGGGCCTCCTCCTGTTGTATATGAGGAGGAATGCTATTCCTACTCAGAATGTCAATGTAAGTTCCATCAACTTCAGCAGAGCTGAGCACACAATCTCTTTCTGAAAAGGGATAGGCTTACTTACGTGTGCAAGACCTAATATTACTTAATCACTGTTTTGGTAGATGAGGTATTGGTCATTGTGCCTGATCTGTATCATCATGAAGCATCATAAAGTGCCAGGGTGCTTTGCAGAATGCAGACACTGGTTAAGGTGATGCAAGGTGCGACAGGTGCGACCTCCACGCAAAAAAGTAAATAAAGACTTAACTGAAATTCTGACTAATATATTCTAGGTGCATTTTCACTAAAGAATAATCTGCAATGACAAAGTCCAGTTGATGCTACAAGATGACATATCAAGATTATTTTTGAGGCTCTTGCACTTACCGAGCCCACGGATCCCTAAGACCCCGTTTAGCTAGCCTTTCCTGGACCTTCTCTAGTGGAGTACCCTCTATCTTCCATTGCCTGTAGTCGGGGAGCTCCATTTTGCCATGGCCATGGCCATGTTCATTTCCATGCCCCATACCTACAAGAAAAGATAGTTTTTTGTTTCTCAGAGAGTATCAGCTTATTTTCACACACTTGCAAAGAACAATACCCTGTACAGGAAAAACAGGGAGGTTACAAGTATTCCAAAGCGCGTAACACTGCACGTGAAATCTCTTCTGCATTGTACGCAGAACACTGTAGAACAAAGAGCTAAGAGACTTTACGCTGCATTTCAGAAGTTGGTGATTAAGCACAATAAGGCAAACTGTGCAGAGTTAAGTACCATTGCATTGTAAGTCACCACCACCATTATATTCATGAAGCAGCTATGTAAATTTTCTGTGCCAGAAAATAATGTCAGAAAAACAATTGTTTCCAATGTCTATAAATGCACTTTAGCAACACCAGGGCCCACCAACTCGCACGCTTTCCAGAGTACATCAAAAAGCTCAGAGTTCAGTTTGGAAATTTCTAATTTAGGGATGGCAGAGCTATGATCATCAAGCTCTGGAGAAAAACATGACTTGGCTCCTCGGCTCCTTTTAAGTTGCCTCCAATTCAGTCAAACATAACTGTGGCAATGAAAAGGTACAGGATAAATGAATGGACTAGGACATGCACCTTACTAGTCATTTCACAAGCCTGGGAAATACATGCTTTATTTAGATTCACCTTTGAGAGAACTATGAAAATATTAAGGTTCTCATTAAAAACAGTGATCAAGGCAGATGGGAAGGTGAACATTTTCAGGGAGATCATGAAGCCCTGTAAGAAAATAATGATGGCTTTGAAGTCCCTATTTTCACAAAGCACCTGACACTTCTTTGAACCAGGATTTCCCGTTTTAACACATACCTGGTAGCAAAGAACAAATTTAATGTCCTTAATTTTTAGGAGAATTGACTGGAATGCAATGGTGCCAAGAACACAGCTTCAAAGCCTGTGACTCTTGAAGACCCCAAGCCGTGGAGGCAAGTAAAGAGGATTATCTTGCAGAAAGAAACCTGAAGAAGAGCTCTGATGTTGTCATTACCCGAAAAGCTCCCCCAGAATGAAACCCCAGACTACACTCTTGCCGTAAAAACCCAAGACCTCTCTCCTACCAAGAGTGCCGCACTGCAGCACCAGCCGGGCACCCTCTGCCAGCACAACCGGCCACAGCAGGGCCGAAAGGGCGCCCCGAGATGGGGGAGGGAGGGCCGGCACAGTGCCCGCGCCGAGGCCCGCTAGCCCGGGCG
>NW_009205716.1:607-2654 GCF_000690835.1 Fulmarus glacialis | reverse complement strand
GGCTCCTGCACCCACAGCCCGGGGGCACCCGGTTTGTGCCCCTCCGGCACCTCTGCTGCCTCGCTCACGGGCTCCGCTCCCACCCGGAGCTGCCGGTGGCTCCTCGGCCTCGGGCTGCGCTCGGGGCTTAGCTCCTGAGGCACCGCTCACCACCTCACCTACAGGCACAGGAGGCTACGGGGACAGCCAGCCAGCTCAGCGGTACCGTACCAAGGCAACGCCTCCAGCATGGTTTCTGAGACACAGCTTCCTCGCAGAAGATGCCCCCACGTAACGGGACTGCTCCCTGTAACTGGGGAACAGACCAGACTCAGTCCGACACATGGTGTAATGGCACCTTCCTCTTCTTTTCGTTTCCACATTAACACAGCCATCCTCGTCTTACACAAATAGGAAAGTTATGTCCTGCAGCCGCAACACACGATGCACATTTTTCCACTGCAAAAATCTCTGCAGCAACTCCTCGGCATCTCCCGTGGTTGGGATTTTGTTCTTTTCCGTCCAAAACTCCAGAGAAGACAGTACTACCGTCAGATTGAGGTGAGCAAACATCTGGAGGCAGACAGACACCATGGCTGGTCCACAGAGCCCTGCTGCTCCGCAGCCTCCTGCTTGCTTTAGCTACGGGGCCTTATCCATATTGCTACCACACATTTCCCATGTGTGTTCAGGATGCGACCAAAAGCAACTTACACTGTTCACATAGCTGAAAAGCTGCACTGTCTTGGCTGTCACAGCATCCTTGTCTGCTCCCATATAGTCATACTGAAAGGCGACAAACACAAGAGCACGTCAGGGCACCATGCAAGGCAAACTCTCCGAGAGCACTGGCTGTGGTCCGTGCCACAACATATACTTGTCCATGCCCAAGGGAGTTAGTTCCCATTGCATGGAGACTCTCAAGCCTTGTGCAAATTGCCCTTGACATTCTCGTGTAGCTACAGACTTGCTGCACACACAAGTTTTTTCTAGAGGCAACAATTTACAGCACAGAGGATGCAAAGACTTACCAGAGCCTTGTCCAAAACCGCGTGCATTTCCAGATACCGCGGGGATCTACTCACAGCTTGCTTACTCTTTAGGAAAATCAAATAACAAAAACAAACTAAACAACAAAAAACGCCCATGCACGCATTAGTACAGAGCTGCTGCAGTTCGTAGCAGCTCTGCAAAGGAGACCTTTAGGTCCACGGTCAGTTACTGCACTTCACGGCCATTTGGAGCTGAAAAATAAAATAGTCCAGACTCCCAGAAAAATAAAATAGTCCTTACATCATCTACAACATGATGTCCTCAGCCACAGATTCCATATTTACAACAACAGACATTTTGGCAAGGCCACAGACCAATGGAAAAAAAGGCAACTTAAAACAGAGAGCAGAGGCGAGCATTGACTCCTTCCTATTTGCACAGCTCTGTAACCCAGCCACCGAGCAGGACCACACACCAGCCGCCTGCCGGGACCACTGCCCTCCCGGCACTGCACGCTGCCGGTGGCTTTGGCCCGATGGGCAACTTTCAGCGAAGGAACATATCCTCCCCACTTGCTTGGCTCTCTTCCACCCCGTTAATAAGCAGGCAAGGTCAACTCTTGCATGATAACCACTGCTGAGAAATCCCCATCCTGTTTGCCCAGCCTTGGACCACCCTCACAGCTACCACCCGGCACGGGCAGAGACCTCATCCTTAGCGCAGATGAGTTACGAAGCCCTTTAGCATCTGCTTGTACCAAATCAACTCAGGAACAACACACTATTGCAGAAATTGAGGTGTCCTTCAGCCTCAAATTTCTCATGTCTACAGCTACCACCCCACCAAGATCAACTGGCCAGGAGGTGAACTCACTGCTATTGCATTCTCCAGCTTCTGTGACACCTCCCCAGTCCGGGCAAGAGAGCTGTTTTCTATGAACAGCCGAGTCTCTACATTTTCGCTCCCCATTGGGTACACAAGATGCTGATACCCGGCTGCAGTCTCCAGAGGCTTGATCCCGTAGCTGGCATTTGCGAGCTGCAGGATCCCGCTGGAAAGCAAAGGTGCAGAGCAG
>NW_009205716.1:0-595 GCF_000690835.1 Fulmarus glacialis | reverse complement strand
GGCCCCCAACACCGCCGCCCCGCGCTCGCACTGCTGCCTGTCCCCCATGCAAAGGCAACTGCTCTACCTCAGGCCGGAGCAGGTGCTAAGTGCCACGAGCGAAATGGAGGAACCCTCGACGTAGCCTTCGTAGAAGCAGTCGCGCTGGAAGGAATAAAGCCACATCACGGTCAGCTAAAGGCTGAGCCCACACTCCTGCCCCTCTGCAAAACCGCTGGCTGGCTGCTGCCCGCCTTCCTCCAGCCATGCAGTACCAACCACGTCGATGCTTGAACACCGCTGGCTTGGTTACCCGTGGTCCCAGGGAATGGGTTTGGTGCCTTGAGAAAGTTCCTGCTAGCACTGTGTGAGGGCAGAGCAGGGCTCTACAGAGCACCGTGGCAGAGAGGAATCTCCTCTGCGCATTCCTCCTGGAGCACTTCCACAGCTGCCCTATTCTCAGCACACAGAGCGTGAGCATTACCTTGATATGTGCCAGTTCAGATTTTGCAAGCCCCCCTCGGCCGTCGGTATAGATCCGGAAATCCTCTGGCAAAAACACTCTAGGTACAAACCAGAGATGACACCCTTGCAGTCGGCACCGTGGCCACACGTG
>NW_009205715.1:0-22380 GCF_000690835.1 Fulmarus glacialis | reverse complement strand
GTGCGAAAAACGGCAGGGGGAGGAGGTAACTGTGAGGAGGGAGCTGGGGGGGAATATGGCAAACGCTGCCATCTGCTCTTGCCGTGCCCCCAAAAAGCGGAGAGGAGCCCGCCCGGCACCCCAGCCCCTCGGCGCTGGCGGTGCCGTGCCGCCTGCCTCCGGAGAGCTCATCCTCCTGTTCTCGCAGTTTTCTGGCTTCCAAAATGCAGGACTTGCCCTTGGTCCCGAAAAACCCCTCTTTGGCCGTGTTGGGGCAGGAGGGGATGACCTGGTGCTCCCGTGTGATCCCCCAAAACCGTGCAGGCTCTCGGCACAGAACTGGCTCCCAGGGCCAGCGTGGTTTCTCGTAATTAGGTACAACCAGAGCTTGGTCACATCACAGAACATGCTGCATAGCTATGCAGAGTCTAAACAGATGTACGAGCGCACATAAGTACTCAAATTTGCTAGATTTTCCATCAGGAGGAGTTACTTTCCAGCACTGCGGACTTGCATGGCTCTATGAGCTGTTAAACTTGTGCCTGTGTCTAAAATAATCTCATCACCCACGTCTTTATGCACATCTGCTCATTTACATTATTATCATGAGGCACATTATCTGCTGTAATGGTATACAGATTTGAGCCGTGGAGGCCAGCCATCCCTCGTACGTGCATTTTTACTGCATGTGCAGTGTATCTGCCATAATCTGATGCACAGCCTGTCTCAGGCACTGGCCGCACGGAGCAGCAACTGCAACAAAATCCTAATGATCTCTTTCTTTTCACCACCTTAAAAGGTAGCTCTGCCTTGAGCCAGGAGGATGCTTTCCTATCTGTCTGGTGTTCCTCTCCATCCCTTTTTACCCACAGGAATGTTTCTGGATTTTTTTTTTTCCTCTTATCGTGTGCAGTAACAGAAATCAGGCCAGCCAGGGGAGGAGAAGGCAGAGAGCTATTTCAGGGAGCTGCTGTTATCTGCTCTATGTTAATCCCCTGGCTGGGTGAGGGGAAGGTTTTCCCTGAGTGCTTCACTGGGAGGGCTTATATTAAACATTGAAAAGCAAAGAGAGGAAGAAGAGGATTAGAGGGAGAGAGAGGAAGCTGGCTGCTGGTTTTACTCGGGTTATCCATCTGCTCTGCTTTTATGGCTGCAACAGCGTGAGCAATCTCACTTGGGTTTTTTTGTGTTTTGTTTTTTTCCCTCCTTCCTTTCCCCACCCCTTTCTCTCTCCCTGTCAGATATCTGTGTATCCAGGTCCTTTTGCATCACTGTTATCCAGGAGCCCTGGAAGCCCCCTCAGTCCCATTCCTTCCAGTTTCACCTCCTGCTGTAGCTGAGCTGTTGAGACAATGGAGCTCAGGACTGTGGTAGCCACCGTGGAAAGCGGGGAGCAAGACACAGTTCTCAAGGTGCTTCAGATCTACAACCAGGAGGTGAGTGAGCGTCAAACCTCTGCCTGACGTCAGCTGCTGCTGTTTACAAGCCTGGAAGCAGGCTGGCCATGTTGTGGGATTTCTGTGCCATCCGGCTGTCCCCAGTCTGTCTCCTCTGAGCGCATCTGTCTGTGCATTACTGCCATAAAAATGTTACAGATTGCTTCGTCTTTTGCTTGCAGATGGTTTATTCCTTGATGTTTTGCTAGGAAGCAGCTAAGCAGCCTCTCTTTATCTTGGTTCCTTTGTATACTGGAAGTAAAGCATGTAGAAGGGATTTTTTCTTTTATTATTATCCAGATCCCAGGTAAAACCTGGCAGGGAAATAAACATCAGTGTGAAGACTGAATAGGAGGAGCTTTTATGTTAAGGCAAGGTTTGGAGGTAATAAAACTGAGGCCTGGGGAGGAGCTGCAGGTGAAATGGTTGTTGTGATTTGCAAGTAAAAGATCATTAGTGATAGACAGGGATGGGCTGCTGGAATTTGATACAGGTGCCAGATCTGAAAGCTGACAATAAGAAGTAAATAACGAATATAGAATATCAAAAAAAGAATGGTTGGGAAGCAGAGATGGAAGTGTTTCTAGCCTTAAAGTGGCAAAAGATTATCTGTGGGGGTAAATCCCTTTTGAAATAGACTCTGGTTGTCAGGGAAATTTCCTTCAGAGGGTTTCCACCAGGATAGGGCTGGCCCTGCAGATCTCTGTGACTCATTCTGCACCATTCTTGAGTAGGTGGGAAGCCAGCAGGGAAAACCTGTGAATATTTTGCACGAGTGTGCAAGAGGGAGAGTGTGCAACTATTTCCCGCAGTCGGTTTTGAAACGGGGGAGATATTAGCTAAGAAGGAGTGGGTTCCTGTTAAAGACAGTCTGCAGGATTAACATCACCTACAGCAGGTGTAATGCGGGAGAAATTAGGAGTACAGAGTTTGATGTGTTACCAGCTTGAGGCATCAAACCACAATATTTTCTGTCAAATTCCTCCAGCTGGATCCTTTGTCAGTGTATCAAGTGTAAGAAACTTGTGAGAATGTCAGTGGTTTTGCTAGCCCATCTAGAAGAAATGGAGAAATCAAAGAGGATTATGAAACTGCAGATGAACTAAGCAACTTCCTTGCATCATTTTTTTACTGTAAAAATTGATGGTACTGTATCCTTTTTCTGGGGATATATTTTAATTCACTATTGCACACACAGTCAATTTTTGTTTGCTAAGAATAAACTACAGCTAAAGCAAAACCACAGGTATGGCAAAAATATACACGAATGAGATTACAGGAGCCTGCAAAGAGGATGCGATGGGAAAAGAACAAGTGGCATGGTTGTCTGCAGAGCACATCAGTTCCAGGGCTGAACTGCCAGTTCCTCATAACGTGGTGCAACAGCCTATGCACGGGTCAGCTCACAGCGCTGAAGCATGGGAGGGCAGCCCCTGGCACAGCACTACAGGAGTACCGCTGTCCTGCCTCCACACCTGAGGTTTCTCAAGCAGCGTGTCGGCATCGCTTTGTCCATCGTGGCTTGCTCTAGGCTAGAAAGACCAAAGCCATCCCTGGGATCTTGGTGACTGTGACACAGTTCATCTGCAAACTGTGTCTTCTACTTTTAAGCAGACAGGAATTGGCAGCATGTAAAAAGGATGCTGAATGGCAGGGGAGACTACATTTGCAGAGTGAGCGAGTCAGGGAACACCTGCGATCTCCAGAAGCGCAGTGCAGTCAGTCTCGGGCTTGGCTGAGCAGGAAATCAGGTAGAGTTAGACAACGGAACGATTTGTGAGGTGATAAATACAGTGGGAGATGAGCTCAGCTGTTCAGACCTGTAGATGGGATATCTGTGAATTGTGATCACTCAAGAGAAGAATAAGTGCAGGGTATAAGAATGATTGATTGTGGTAAGACTAATTACCATTACTGAGCAGCTCCGTATGAGTAAGCAGTATAACTCAGTAAAAGGTGACAGTGAGTGCTAAGAAAATGATGGGAGAATTATGATACAATTTTATCCATATATCTCTAGCTATAGATGTAGCTGTATCTATGCATACGTAATTAGTGTTTTATAAATTTTAAACATATTCATTCTCAAAGCTTGGACCAAATGCTCTTTTGGTGTAAATGAGGATGCATCATTCACTGGAAAGTGCTGCTTTTCATCAGGGCACCTGTGATCTCCTGTATTCTCCAGTTCATTGGAAGCAGATGTAGCCAGAAAGTCCATCGAAGAACAGCCAGAATAGTAAGAAACGCAGAAATGCTTCCCATCAACAAAGAGGAGGGCTGTTTATTAAGGAAAGGGACATGGTGGCAGTGTAGAGATCAGGTCTCTTGTGTTTAAAGAACACGACCTGAATAACCACAAGGATCTGTTTGCAAGTAACGAGGAGACAGTAGTACTTTCTTTTGGTCAGGAAAAGAAACAATAAATATCAAGGGGGAAAAATGTGTAGGCACAGCTTGGTGGTGTCACTGAGCAGAGGAATTATCAGCTATTACAGGATATATGGATTGTGATGAATGCCCACTTTACTGCTGCAGTATTTAAAAATAAGTCCATCTGTCAGATGGGCACAGCTTTGGCCTGTGGCAGTCAGCCTCCACTGTAGAGCCAGCGGAAGAGGGCAATGGGTAATATTCATCACAAATGTTTTTCAAGGATGAAAGAGAAACAGGGGCCTCCAGGGTAGCGGAGCTCTCACTCAAAGAAAGCACTTCAGACCTGCTGACATTGTCCATCTCTGTGCTTTTCAAACCAGATTCATTCCCCCTAATTGTGAAGCACATAGTTGGAGTTGCCTGAGTAGGAACAGTGTTGGAAAGAAAAGACAGGAAAAAAACGTCAGTGGCAGGAAAGTTTTCCTTTTGTCTTGTTCCTCAGGAGCTTGCGCTGATTGTTACAAACCTCACAAATATTGTAGACCTCTCTAAATGCTGTGGCTGAGAAGATGTGCTTGCTTTTGCAGTGTGTTTTTAGACCTGCTGCTTTCTAGCTCAATGGCCCTTCCCTGCCTTGGGGGGAACAGTGGATTTTTAATCTATTATTTTATTTTGACTGTTTCTGTTTTGCCCCCGCAGAAATCTCAGTGCTTCACCTTTGACGATGAGGAGCGGGAAGAGAGGAAGGTAGGCATGCTCTTTGGTTTCTTCCTCTAGTGGGATGGGTAAATCTGCTGCTCCATACTTGTGTCCAGCTGGGAAAGAAATGAGTGTTTTTTCATTAACTTGATTAGGGAATGGTGTGCTCAGAGCATCTGCCTCCAGTTTTTCCATCAGTAGTTAGTGTTTTAGGATAAAGGTCAGCATTCTTCCAGCATTAGCAAGCCCTTTGGGTTCCATGATGCGTATAGTCTCAGCCACGGGTGTATAGAAAGTGTGATCCTTTGTGTTTGTGGCATGAGTCTGCTAGGCAAAGATCATAGCAACATGCAAGCCTCTAGAGGGTAAGTGTTTTTGCTGTGAGCCAGCTGCAGGATTTGACCAAGGCTGTATATTAACAGATACTTTAACCTGGTGTAAGCTGGTACTCAATGGAAAGAAACACTCCTGCCTGTTCATTTGTATTCTTGCAGTTCTTTCATGCCAGGGCAGACCTTTGCATGGCTGCACATCGTTGATGGGCTGATCTGCCTAAAGAATAACACTTTTTTTTCCTGGATTCTTTTCCAGCTGGATCAGTTTTGTGGTCCAGTTCATTGGTTGATTGCGCTAATGCCTATTTTAGCACATCAAGTGTGGACCAAGCAGCCAGGGTGGAGAATGGGACCTCTTTTGTCTGTGCTATTGCCAGCTAATGCTAGCATGAAGATTTTCTGGGTACCACCTGATGCGTAGGACTGGATCTCACAAGATCTGAGCTCTTTGCCTTGCACTGACTTGCTGCTTGAGCTGGGACAGTCACACAGGCCGTGAATTCAGACACAGCCTTGGGGTGCTCCACTTTTGGGGCGTATATCATGAAATATGAATTGAGCATCACCATCTAGTTCCTGGTGCTCAGTTCTTCTGAAGGTTTAGCCCTGGGCACATGCTCTGAGATCTCTTTAACCTGAGTCAGTCAGAGGCTTTGGTTACTTATGACTGTATCTTTAACTCCTGTGTCTGTCTCCTCATATGGAAGGAGAAGAGGAATGACTGTACTTTCTCACTTCTCAAGGGTGTGATTGTGGGGCATACTTCATGAGCTAAAGCTTGTTCAGTTCTGCCAGCCTCACGTTAAGGACTAAAATTCATTTTTTCTTCATTCCTTCCCTCAGTCCTTTTATTATTATGAAGTGTAACTGATTAGGCTGTGTTAAGCCAATTACAGTGAATGATAGCAAATCTTGCAATCTTGGATTCCTTTGCTCTTATAATGGAAATGCATGGAAAGAGGTGCTCAGATATGATGTTAGGTTAGAGAGATCTAGGGAGATCTTACCAAGGTGTGAATGTCTATGCAGTGGATTACTAGTGTAATGTGAAGTGTTGCTACACATGGTTCAAACCAAGCTGCGCGTGGTTGTGTGAAGCATTACCTTTGCTCATGTACTCTTCAGTTGCTTGCTGTCACATACGATGCTGTTATCCACAAGGGTTAGATTTTCAGCTGTTGCGATTTGATGTTAGTGGAGCTCTGCCAGTCTGTACCTACTGAGGATCTGGGCTAGTAGGTCTCCAGACAGCACTGAGGTTTAGGGAGGTAGTACTTATTTGATTCTCCTGAGGCCTTTTCACCTCCTTTCCTAGGGCATCACATGCTCTTCTCACCTCGCTTAGGTCCTTTTCTCCTCCCTTGGCAGTTTTCTGAGTTGCCTCTCAACCTTTTTGGCCTGTTTCTGGAGCACCCAAAGCAGATGCCTCCCTCATCTTAAGGCTCTGGGTGGAAATAGAGAACTTCTGTTGAATTGGTTTTTGCTCCTCAGTGAAGCTATAAGGGACTTTTTTGACCTGCCCTCTCTTAGCTTAATGCAGCTGTCAAGTAAACTGTATTAGCCTGAACCGTCCTAACCACGGGTGAAGCTAAAATATGCAATAATAGCAGTTGCTTGTTCATACTTTCCCCTTACATCTGATACCCTTTCCCAGCTGTTCTTTGTTTCTTGCTGGGTGTCCTTGCTCGAATTGGGTCAGGATCAGATGCCAGAGCCAAACACTTCCCGAATGCTGCCAAGTGCACACCTGAACCAGAGCCGTTAGCAGGCCCATCTCTAGACGACAGTCGTGTTTTACAGGCCAGAGCAATACAGGATGGTGGGGGGGGCGCACTGTGAAGTGTCAGTACACGAGGCGTTGCTTGTTTCCAACTGCACAGAAAATGGCCCAGCTGCTGATCAAGTTCCTGGAAAGAGAGCTGCAGCCATCCTGCCAGGTCACGTGTTTGGAAAGCATCCGCATCCTGTCCCGGGACAAATACTGCCTTGACCCTTTCACCACCAAGGAAGGCCTGAAGACCCTCTCCAGGCATGCTGGCATTGATTACTCAGAGGAGCTCATCCGGGAGGTCCCAGACTTGGATGTAATCCTGGAATCCCTCAAATGTCTCTGCAACATTGTCTTCAGCAGCCCTAGGGCACAGGAGCTGACAGCTGAAGCCCGGCTGGTGGTGGGCCTGGCCAAGCGCATCAAACTGTACAATGAGAGGAGCCTTCCTCATGAAGTCAAGTTCTTTGACCTGCGTCTCCTGTTCCTGCTGCCAGCGCTCTGCTGACAGCGCTGAGAGTGGACATCCGGCAGCAGCTAGCCCAAGAGCTCAGGGGCGTTAGCCTGATGGCAGATACCCTGGAGCTGACCCTTGGTGTAAAGTGGTTGGACCCCTACGAAGTTGCCACCGAGGAGGGACTTCTCCCACCTTTGCCTCGGCAAGAGACAGAGCGAGCCATGGAGATCCTGAAAGTTCTCTTCAATATCACCTTTGATTCCAGCAAGAGGGAGGTGGACGAGGTAAGCTCCTTGGGTGTCCCACCCCACTGCATTCACATGTCTCCAGGCTGTGGTTTGGCTACTGTTTCTCTCCTCTGCTTGCATTTCCTCGTATTACTGGCCCTCATGCAGCCCCCAGGTACATGTAAGGGTAGCAAGAGGCTTGTGTGTCCAGACCTTCCTCCCTAGAGCACTGCCTCTATCCAGTGCATCATTAACCCTTAAGATTTTTAGAGCATTAAAATTTAAAAGTTAGGCATTTTTCCTTCTCAATAATATGATTTGTTGCACAAGTGGGAGAGCAGAGCCCCCAGATAACTTGCTTCTGAGTGTGGCCTTGTACTCTTTCATCTTCTGGACAAGGTCAAAGGACGGTGTGATGGAGAACACCTCTGGCTAATCCATGGGCTTGTTTTGGGGCTTCTTCCAGCCCTTTACTCAACGTTGTAGAGTGAGGGAAAAGGTACCGGGCAGCAGGAAGACTGTGTGTTGACCTCAAAAGCAGAATCGGGAGGCTACTTCCACTTAAACACCCTGCTGCCAGTTATCAGGCTGCTGGAGAGAGGGATGGGGCTCTAGGCTGCAGGGACAGCAGGCTCTGGGTTGTGGAGGATCCTCGTTCCTGATCAAGGTTTTCATTTTCTGTTTTGGGGCCAGGAAGATGCTGCTTTGTACCGGCACTTGGGTGCCCTCCTGCGCCACTGCCTCATGATCTCTGCTGATGGAGAAGACCGGACAGAGGAGTTCCACAGGTCTTTGTTAGATAACTAGGTCATGATCTTCACGAGATACTGCCTGATCTTGGCATTAACATCCTCTGCTTGTTTGGTGATTGCTAAGGTCACTGCTGACAAGCAGGCATCTTTGGTTTGGCCCGCAGGTTCCTCATGCTGCTGGAGCTGAGAAATAGCCCTGCCCTTCCCACCGTCAAATGATGTGCGCTAATGCCACAGCCTCCAGGTCTACAGGAGGAAATATTTTCTCCAGGCCTGCCTGACCCCAAGGGCCGTATTCAATATCCTGCGTCAGGCCTCCTCAACAGTGCCACCCACTTCAGTGGGCAACTTGCCAGAGCAGATATTTGGTATTTTAATTAAAGAGTCCATGGGCTGGCCTTAATTAACTGTCTCTTGAGCCAGGCTGAGAAATTGCCTGTGTCACACTGCTGAGCATTATTGGTCCAGGGGGGTCAGCTTTGAGCAGCGTAGTCAGAGGAATCCTAAGCAATGCATTGCATTGAACATCAGGGTGAGAATGAGTGATGCAGCAGGAGACCCTAGAGACAGACCTTTGACCACCCAGATTGGTCCTACTTGGCCTCTGTGTCAAGACCCATGGTTTCTCAGTTGTCACTGAAGTCTCTTCGGACTTCCAGCAAATAGTTCAACTACCCAAAAAGCAGTGTAATTTATTGCCTTTTAGTGGTGTGAGGAGCTTGGGATGTAGCCCAAAGACAGCTTGGATCTCAGGGTCCTCACACTCCTGGAAGTTAGTAATGAACCTTCATTTCTGGATAGCTGAAGAACTTCTGTGAACAAAGATCCGTGACTATGTGTTCACTTCTCTTCTCTTTAATATGTTCAGTCATACGGTTAACCTTTTGGGCAATCTGCCCCTGAAATGTCTGGACGTCCTTCTGACCCCGAAAGTCCGGCCAGGCTCGCTTGAGTACATGGGTGTCAACATGGATGCCGTCAGCATCCTGCTGGATTTTCTAGAGCGACGCCTTGACAGGGTAAGTTGGGAGGCTGCTGTGTGAGTTCGTCACTGCTCATTTTCACAAGTTCACTGCAGGGCACCTCTCCTTCAGCCTGTATTCATCCTTGAAAAGCCCAGTGCCAACACCACAGGAGCACTAGGAAGGCACAGTTAGTTCGGAGATATCCCTTCATAGTTTTTAGCAGAGGCAAAACTGTTATGGTTGGTAGGACTAAAACAACATCTGTCAACTGGGAAGGTGACTGCGTCATTGCTTTAGGGACTGCAGGTAGTGAGATTGGTTGAACAGTAGATGATTAGCTGGGCGATTGAAATATCGGTGCTCTGTTTCACTCAGTAGTGATCTGGTGGGTAGCTTCTGAAAGCCTGAATTTGCATTATTTTCAAGCTCGCAGTCGTTTTCAGTTTCTGGAGTTTTTCCAAAGGGCCTCTGAATTTTACCGCAGCACTTCTCTACTCTGGGTGCCCTGCACAAATATTTCTAGCACTGCCGTACCACAAAGCAGGGCTTGGAAAACCATCCCACTTGAGGAGTGATGAAGCACTGAAATTCCTGTAGCAGAGGCTGGAAAGCGTTGGTGTCCCTCTGTTTCCCTGATGTTCTGTACTCATGTTCTCCACCACAAGCCAGACAAGTTGAGCTCAGTGTGACTAACTAGCTCAGTGTTGTTTGTTTTGTGGACGCTTCTGCAGGGACACAAGCTGAAGGAGAGTTTGACCCCTGTGCTGAACCTGCTGACTGAGAGCGCCCGAGTCCACCGCCAGACGAGGAAGTTCCTGAAGGCAAAGGTATGCTGTAGTTCAGCCAAAAGTTGAATGATGCTGTGCTGAGGAGAGAGGAGAATAGCAAACTGCCTGATTATTGCCATCCTCCAAACAGACCTGCTCTCTCTCTCTCTCTACTAGGTTGTGATATATGGGTGGTTGAAGCCTTTGGTACCCATAGTGTTTTTTCCACATCTTCCACACTCTGTGGATTTGTTAGTTTTAGCTGATTTGTAAAATGCACGTACGTTTTCCCCTGTCTGACCTGCCATTGCTGTTCCAGCTCCACTGATCGCCCCTCACTGTGGCCTTGTAGGTGTTGCCGCCGCTCCGGGATGTGAGGAATCGGCCGGAGGTGGGGAACTCGCTGCGGAACAAGCTGGTGCGTTTGATGACCCACATCGACACCGACGTGAAGCACTGCGCGGCAGAGTTCCTCTTCGTGCTCTGCAAGGAGAGCGGTGAGTTGCAGGGTCTTGTTGTGGGCTTTGGTGACAGGGAGTCCTGGAGCCTGGCCTCTGCGCAAGCCAGAGAGCGTGGGATGGGTGACCCTTTGCAGCCAACAGGAACTTCTGTCTTCCCTTGGGCCAGATACTCTCCGCTTTTCCCTACTCAGTGTATGCAAGTGCTCTGTGGGAAGGAGTTGCTGTCTCATGGCAGCGGTGAGTGAAAATCTCTGCTGGAGGACACCCCAACACCCTGCAGACAACCTGGCCTTCATTCAGACCCCCGCCCCTGGGTGGGGTTGTCCCTGCCATTCCTGGTGCGTAGTGTGGGAGCCTTGCTCCCTGTCACAGGGTTCAAAGAAGCGTTGGCATTTCTGGGTCTCCGAGGCCTTGTGCTGATCTTGCTGTTGGGGCACACAGGAGCAGACGGGGCTGGAGAGGCAGGCGGGGAAGCACAGAGTGGTCTCTTTCCACTTCTCCTGGCAGTGTCGCGGTTTGTGAAGTACACGGGCTACGGGAATGCAGCTGGGCTCCTCGCAGCACGAGGCCTCATGGCTGGTGGTCGGGAAGAGGGAGAGTACTCAGAAGACGAAGACACAGACACTGAGGAGTACAAAGAGGCAAAGCCCAAGTAAAGAAGTCTGCTCCCCCTCGATAGAACCCCTCTTCCTACACCTTCTTCCCACTCCTGCTCTGTCCCTTTCGTCATCTGCCTCCCTGCCATTTCCCTTGTCCTCTTTCACATGCGCATTTCCTTCTGCATTACTTAACAGTTTCACCCTTAGCTTTGATGTCCTGTTCCACCCTCTCTACCTGTTCCTTGGGTGAAATGCCTCTGTGGCTCTTGGTGTGGGTGGTCACTGGTGCATATATTGGGTCCCTGCAGCTGGGCACAGGCTCTAGAGCAAAGTGGGTTCCTTCAGCCAGAGCCCATTCTGCACCAGACCTGTTCAAGATGTGCACGTGGCAGTATATCTCTCTCTAATCCATATCTTGCACCTTTTTTTTTGGTGTCCGCACACCTCAGTACAGTGGCAGGCTTTTACTGTGCGCTGGGATAAGGGATAAGGGTGGTCCCTTCTTGCAGCAGATTTGGAAGTGCCAATTACTCCTCTCCCCTCCAGAGCTGCTGGAGGGAGCTGGTTTTTTCTTTTTTTCCTTTTTTTTTTCTTTGCCTGCTAGTGGGTGGTGGTAACTCAAGGATGAGGGGTGTGCAGGGAGAGCTCTAGGACTGTGCTCAGCTGTGGGTCCCATACTTTCTAGCATCCTGTTCAATGCGGTCTACAGGCTGGGTTTGGGGTTTTTTTTCTGTGTTAGCTTTTTGCCTCCCGACTTAAGGAGAGGAAAGAAGTGTCATCTGCCCTTGTGCACCTGGTTTAAAACTGCACTGTAGAATTGGCAGGATGGGGATGTTGCTCACACCAGAGAAATGATAGGGATTTTTAAGGGGATGACTGCATAGGACCTACAGAAAGTGGTCAGAAGCACCATGTTGCACTGCGATAGCACTTGGGGCTAATGAGACGAGCAGCAATGACAATCAGCCTTGCCATTGTGTTCCTGTGCTCAGTAGAGGCAAAGAAAGTTTTTAAACAGCCCTTTTGTCACACCTCTGCTTTACCTCCTTCCTTTGTCCCGGCCTCACTATTCTTCTTGCAGCATTAACCCTGTGACGGGACGCGTTGAGGAGAAACTACCCAACCCCATGGAAGGGATGACTGAAGAGCAGAAGGAATACGAAGCCATGAAGTTAGTCAACATGTTTGACAAATTGTCCAGGTACTAGAAAATTGTGTATGTTTGTGTCTGCATTAGCACCTGCGTGTCTGTGATTTACATTTATCACAGACCTTTCTTTGAATGTATTCCCCAGGCCACCACTAACTGAAGGGATGTAAGAGAGAGTGGGCGACATACGTGGGGAAATATTTCCTTAGGCTGCACTCCGTTATGTGCAGGGGAAGGCGCTGCAAGCCCCACACACCTCTTTGGTGTGATTGGCATATTGTGAAATTCCTCTACATGCCTGCACTGTCTTTCCAAGCACCTGCTGCCTCACCAGGTTCGGCCAGGTGCTCAGTAAGAACAGCAGCTGCTGTCCTGGCAAGGCTGCTCAGTAGGAAGCAGTGTTTTGGGGACAGATGGCAGCCAGTGCCACCAAGTCCCTTTCCCTGCAGGAGTGCTTTCTCCAGTCATCTTTCATCCATCATTAATAGGTGCCACAGAGAAGAACCCAGAGTCTGCCAACTGAGTTCAGGCCACCCCCAAGGGTGGGAGGGAAAAGGGCAGCACATTTACTGCATATATTTCCATTGTTAGTGTTAGAGGGAGAGGAATGCTGACACCAGTGCTAGTTTTCCTCTGGCAATCCTGTACCACACAGAACAGGACCCTAAAACTGAGCCTATTCCAGGGAACCTGAGAATGGCAACACTAGTGGATTGTGCTTCCAGCCATCGCCTCAGCATGCTGGAGGTTTTATAGCTAGAACTGTCCCCCTCTTCTAAAAAGGGACTCTTGGTGGTGGCGTGGGGTTGTTCTGGGCTGCCTCGGGGCAGTTTCCACAAGCCCCATGTTTCTGCTGTAGTACTTGTCTATTCCTCCAGCATCTGCTGCAAATTTGTGTTGCCTTCCCCCCTCTCCTCATTGGTTGCAGAGAGCAAGTCATCCAGCCCATGGGCATCACGCCGAGCGGCAACCTGGCCCCCATGGAGAATGCCATCCGCGATATGGCTGATGAGAGGTCGTCGTCCGACTCAGACCTGGGGCTGGACTGATCCAGACCTCTCGCCCCAGCCTCGGAGAGCTGGGCAGCCTCCACCCGCTCTCCCTCCAGAACTGGTGCTGCACCCAGAGGCTAGTACTGGGCCAGGACTCTGCCTGTGGGATCTGGATCCAGCCTGGACCCCTCAGTCCACAACAAGGAACACCTCCTGCCTCCTTTCCAGCTCCATAGCCACCTCTCCTTCCAGAGGGTCTTCGTGGCCTGGCTCCACCTTGGTCTCTCCTGTCAGCAGCCTTGAGGATTTCAGACTCCAAATTGCTTCCAGGACTTTCCAGTAGGATTTTTTTTTTTTTTAAATATGTGATGTTTGGGAAGAAGGGCGGGGGGGAGGATCTTTCTGTCACTGTCAGGGTTCAGTAATCTGCAGAGCATCTTGTATATGTGCCGACACGTGTGTGGCCGCTCATCAGCGCACGCGTCACTGTGCGTGGCTACGTGTGGCCCTATGTGGGGGGAGCTGCTCCCCGGGAATGCAGGTGGGAAGGTGGGACTGCAGGAGAGGGGTGTGAGCGGTTATTCACGGCAGTTCTTGGGGAGCGGCGTCTGTGGGGTGTCTTGGCATAGTGCATCCATTTCTTTAGCAGGTGGCTGAATGTGTGTGTGCTATGTATGGCTGTGAGCGTGACGGTGTCTGTGCAGAAACAGGAGTGTGTGGACTCAGGAGTGTGTACGTGAGTGCAGAGGGGAGCAGTGGTGTGTGCACTGTGGGGAGGCGAGTAAAGCCTTCGTGTGAAGCTTCCAGCATTCCCATCGGCCACAGGAGAGAAACGTGCAGGTGACTGCCAGGAACACTCTGATATTCAGTCGCTGGCACTGTGCAATGTTCCTGTTACCACGGAGTTTAGTTTTTGGCATTAGCCTTTCCCCATGTCACGCTTTCCAAATGAAAGGCCGAAATCTGTGCTTTGTCTGCTGCCTTTTCGTCTGCCTTGGCTTTCCCGCAGGTCCACTGCTGTTTGCACCCAGGGGCTGGTGTTGGTCCTGTCCTTCGCTGTGGCTTAGATTTGTCTTTTTTTTTTTGTGTTGTTTTTTTTTTCTTTTTAAAGAAAACTGTTTTAAAGAAAATCTTCCACTTTGTCTCATGTACCAGAGTTCCAAAACTTATTAGCACAAGTAGGAATGCAAAAGTGATGCTAGAATAAAGAAAACCTGACAAATGGGCGCATGGCAGTGATTCATCGAATGTGATAGCTCTGAGCAAGTATAGAAGTATCTTTGTTTTTTTCTGACTGGCACATGGTTCTACTCTGATCGCCCTGAACTTCACAGTTTTATTTGGGAGGTAAAACTGTGGCATTAGACTGGGGCTAAGCCAGAACCTTTCCCTGCACCACGACCACCAAGTATAACCAAATGGAGCATCGCAAAGTTAAAGTAAGCACTGAAGCCTGAGGATTGCAAAACAATCTTAGCTCGACCCCTCGGGCCTCACAACATGCAGTTGTTTACAGAACTGTTCATCTCCTTTACAAATAGCCCGTAATGGTTGAAAATTGTGCACACCAGCTCTGCCTTCTGTCTGTGCAATAGGGATTTGCTGCTCAGCCTTTGCAGGACACGAGCCAGCCTCGATGGTGGTTTGGCTGCGTGGGTCTGCTGCGGTTTCTGGCTCCCCGCGAGGCAGCGAGCGCAGCGCGGCTGGGGCTCTGGTGCGGAGGCAGGACAGGCTGGCCAGGCTCCGCAGTGCGGCACCGTATCGGACATCCAGGAGATCTGGGTCCAAGGAGGCTGCAGACTTGCAGTGGGGTGAGTGGAGGGTTTGCAAGTGTTTCTGCCTGTGTATTTTTAGGAGTTGGTGCTTGTTCAGAAAACAAGTCGGTCTCTATGACATGAAAAGCTGAAGGTATGCTCCATTTAGTTTAGTTCTTCAGTGATTAAGAATTTTTTCAGTAGTCCTGATTAAAGTTCCAGGCTCTCCCAGGGGTATACAATACTTATGTAAAACTGACCCACTAAGATTCATGGATAGGCTTCTGTCATGAGAATAGCTTCAGTGTATTACAGCTGGAGTTTTTAGGCCAGCTGCATCTCTCTTTTTTTTTTTTTTAAAGTAACTAGCAAAAAAACCCACCGCAGACCTCCTGTGTGAAAATGCAGACCTCTGATCTCTTTCCAGCTGTTAAAGCTCTCTAAAGCTTTCCATGCAAAAGGGGAAGTGGGGGGTGTATTTTTGATGCAATACTTCTGATATTGTTGTATTCTAATTTTCTATTGAAACCCTGACCTGCAACTGACAGGCCCTGCTTTGAAAAGCCCTGGTGCAGGGGCTGAACTTGGCACAGGGTGCTTCTGGACTAAGGGTTTATAAACAGGGTGCGGTTTAAAAACAACACACTGCCACCGTTTTCAGTGTGAAGCACTGTGCCGCGAGGCTTCTGGCGCTCTGCAAAGTGAGAGAACAATCCATTGCTTTTCCTGAGTCTGCGCAATGAAATACATCTGCTGGGCTGGTCCTGGCTGTGAGGAGGAACATGCAGGTACATTTGAATTGTGCATTTGGATAAACAAGTCTGCTCTCCTGAATGGGAACTTGTTCAAACCTTCCTTCAAGGAAGCAGCTGGGACACCAAGCACTGAACACTCTGTCCCTGTAGCATTAGCAGTAGATGTGCCAGGCTTCTGCGGGGTCCCTAGAGCTAGTCTGATTTATAGCAGATGAGTATAGGTCCAAACACTTCTAATTATATAAACAGATAGCTGTAAGACAGTGTTTTGAGGCTCTAGCTTTGCCCTGGAAGAGCTTTTAGGCATAGAGGTCAGTAACAGTGTTCCAGTGTTGTGTTAGTAAGACACAGCTGTGTGCTCAAATGCTATTATTCCCTTCACTTGGGTTTTCTGCAGTTTAGTGTTAACTGTAATGAACTGGTGGCACAAAATGCTTTGCATTTTGTTGTGCTTGTTTAGAGCTGGTACTGCTTGGGATTGCCTCTAGAACAGTTGCTGTGATAAACAGATGGGTCAGCCAGGGCCACCTGGGTGTGACTTCAATCCCCACAGCCAAATTTGGGTGCTGGGGTGATGGAATTCATGCCCTGTTGCAGGGAAGAGGCTCTGCTACACCTGTGACATGCACAGTACGTCTGCTAGGGCACATTTGGGAAAGAACAGGACATCACTGCGGTGCTCTGACTGATACTGCCTCTCCCTGGGACGGCGTTTACAGGGAGGAAAGGCACTTGTGTAAGGTTAAAAAGAAGAAGGAAAAAAACAAATTAAAAAAAGTAGGTGAAGAGTTGGCGGGGGGGGACAGAATGTGTTCAAACACGAGGGAAGATGTGAAATTTACAGGAAAAAACCCTCAGGTGACATCGGCAAAAGAATTGGAACTCTTTTTATTATTAAATAATTAACACTACACCAATTCAAAGCTCTTCCAGCAGCGTGGTGTTCCTGAAGAGAAATGGGGGGCAGCCCCCCATGACAGCATTCGTCCCCTGATTAGCAGAGATTTCATCTGAAGAATAAACACTAGAAGTCTGCAGCAGCTGAAAGATCATGACTAAGAGAAGAGTGTCTGAGGAGGAGCTGTGAAAGGAGTTGGTAGATGCTCAGTCCGGTGAGGAGCTGGAAAACTCACTCCAGACTGAAGTGATTCTGTCTTGTCTTAAGGCCTGACTTTCATGGCATTTTCAACGCCTGATCCTTGAAAACCAGGCCCTCGGAGGGTCTCTCAGGTTGGACGGCTCAGAAGGAGGGAGACCCAAACAGCAAGCTGCATATGCACAGCTCGTCTGACGTGCTGCACGAGCCCACGAGCTCCCGGCCACTTACTGGTGAAGCTCTCGTGGCTGGACGTTGTCAGATGGTGTGCTGATGGGGTGACAGCCAGAGCCATGGAAGAGGAAAGTCTCTCTTAGTGGGTGCCGAAATGAGGTAAGACAAGGAGGGAACAGTGCTCAGTGGCTACATCAACTGTTCTGAAGTCTTGGGTAGGAAAGCCTTCACGTGCAGGACCAGTTTGCAGCTTGGCATTTGGGCTTCGCTCCCTTCAGCCTCCCTTCCTTCGCAGGTGAAGGCTGCTCTGCTTTGCTTCCCGGCTGGCTGGATTGAGCCACGAGCATCCCCTCCTCCCCAGCGTGACAGTCCTGTGTGGATTTGCTGCTGCAGAGCCGGACGGCCTCTTCCATGGCTCCCTGCCATGAACTCTCTCTCTGCCCATGCTGGGCATGACAACATCTCCTTTTCAAGGTGAACATTGCTCTCCAGCAGCAGGGAGCCAGCTGTCCTATTTGTCTTTTGCATCCAGCTAAAAATAGAAAGACCACACAGTGTTTGCTAGTGTGTTTCAAACCTTCCAGCCCCTGTTAGCTCAGCCAGCAATACTTCCTAGCACCAAAATTCCGGAGCAAGGAGGAGTTTGTTTTTCACACTTTACCACATTTGCATCAGCTTTATCCGTCAGTGATTTAAAGCAGCACAAGCATTAAACCAAGGGCTGGTTGATCTCATACAAGTGCAAAATGGCTTGTAGTGAACAATCAAAGGACTAATAGTTCCTATTCATTCCTACCCCGTATCCTGATGAAAGTAAGAACAACCTGGATGTTAAAATTGGAATCTTGAAGCCAGATTTTTCTCTTGGGTCAGAAGAAGTCATGTATGGACAGTGTACCTGTTAAAAATGTAACTGGCTTCTTACTACGGTGAGTTGGCAGAGCCCCACTGCAGACATTGGAGCTGTGCCCTTTTACACAAGTGGAAGAGTTGGCTTAACCCCCAAGTTACAACTTCTGCTTAAATTAAAAAAATGTTTAAAAAGCGTTTGATGCCAAATGTGGAAAAATCTTCCCAGCAGGTCTAAAATAATGCAACAATTAACATTAGCACTAAACTCAAAGTAATTAAGAACTTGGTCTCCTACAATTTCTCACTTCTGAGGATCTCGAAAGATTACAGATATAAGAAGAATGGCACAGGGAAATAAATGATCAGCGGGGGAAAAGAGTCAAGTCTTTAGTTGGCAATTCAACGCTGCCAGATGGAGCAAGTACCCTCGCTCCTGTCTGCTGCTTGCTGCTCGTCGCATGTCTGGCCACTGCAGCACCTTGTTCAGTCTCGGACATAGTGCAGCTAGAGCCTCCCTTTCCTTACTACTATTACTTACTTCTCACAATGACCAGAAAAACCACTAGAAATGAAACCAAAGCAATTAAGCGAATGTACAGAAAGAGGAAAGCTCCACTAAGGTGATGCTTGGCTCCTTGGTTTAGTTCAGCAGTTATTCATGTTCATGTGCCATTAACAGCATCCCAGGCTCAGGCTCTCAGCCAGGGAAAAAGCAGCGTAAAAACCAACGCCTGAACAGCAGCCTCAGCACCCGAGAGTGTGCCCCACTGCGTGTCTGCACGCTCAGTGGAGTTTTCCAGTCTCCTCACACGCATCTGAGGGAAGCGTTGCCTGAGAAAGAGAATGCCTATGTTTTGTGTTGTTTAAGTGCAAAGGTGAGTCCTTTGCTGAATTACAAGATTATACTGGATTAACCTGATACAGGTGACAGAGGGGATTTCCTGGTTGGTCACTGCCACCTCCAGGAAACTGTACCTTCATCTGTAGGGCTTTTTCAGTGTGTTTGGGAACAAATAAAAAAAATAGATGAAATCAACCAAAAGTTTTTCAGTGCTTGAACAAGCCCTAAAGTACTCCCATTCAACCCAAAGCCGGGCCTTTTCCATATTCTTCCTATTTAATCTGAGATTGGCAGATCTGCATCCTCTCCTTGTGTACCACTGAAACATTCAGAAACACAGCACACTTTCTGCTCTGTGGCACCTTCACTGTGAGATAGTACTGAGGTTTGCTTTTTTTTGGTTTTTTTTAGCGTTTCTGCACTTTTCTGTGGTCCTTTTCTCTGAATGCAGACTGCAAGCATGGCAATGTCTGTGGTGCAAGTCTAACCCCACCAAGCACAAACCTGTCCCCCCCGCCCCGGAATAACTCCAGCACGAAGAGGCTGAGGGAGGGAGGCAGGGCTCTGAGCCCCTTCCCACCTTTTCTTTTTCCTTCTGAATTAGTGTTTGCATCTCTTCGTTCCAGTCCAGCAGCTCCACCAGCTTCTTGACCCCACTGACCACGTCACCCAGCTGGGCTATGTCATTGTAGCGTTGCTGCCAGGCGAAGGGTCCTACGAGATCTCGGTTGATCAGGACTCGGGGAACCGAGCTGCGAACAGCTCCTGCCAGGCTGGCAAAGGGCTCCACCTAAAGGAAGGCAACCCGAAGGAGCAGAGAGAGATGGTCACCCTGCTGAGGGGCACTGTGGGCACGAATTTGCTGCACACTAAGCTTGTAACTGTTGTGTTTAACAGTTCTCCCACCGTGGGCTAAGCTGCCCCAGCTTTGAACAGGTTATGGATGTCACCAGTTATCCGGTGGCCTTTCCTCAGGTAGCCGCAAAACTCATTCTTGCTCTCCAGGTGCCTGCCTTTACCAGGAGCACACAAGGTTTTCAGAGGGTCTCTCAAGAGTGCATGCACCCTATTTCTTACCCTGCCACCTCAAATTTTACCTCGATTACCCAGTTTCTCGCCTTTTCCTCTAAACCCTCTCTCTCCTCCAGAGTCCCCTCGGGCCTCGTTTTCTGCGTGCCTTTTTCTCCCTGTAAGCAGGGGTTTCCCTTAGTCCCAGACCTCCAGGGATGTTCCGATGACCAAAAGCAGGTCTGCCATGGGGAAGTCTGTCACATGCAGGAAGAAGCGCTGCGGGAGCTCCTCGCCAAAGAACACGATGTCAGGCTTGATGACTCCAGTGCAGACGGGACAGTGAGGGACCTTGTCTGCCATGACGTCCCCCTGAAGCAAGAGTACCCGACACCACTCATTACGGGGCAGCGCATACCTGCACGGCAGGGTCAGAACCACAACACCTCCTTGCAGCAACCTCCAGCCCCAAGTCTGGTCCCCTCCAATAAAACCTCTTGGCCCTGAGGGCAAAATAACAGGCCTGCAACAGGTTCTCCTCCTTGCGTTAATTTATGTGTCGATGTCCAGCTGCAACCACTTACCCTGAAGTCCTCTCCTGGGAACTTCCTTCGACAGACCGTACAAGTGGCAGTGGCAAAGGTGCCGTGGGCTTCCACCAGTCTATCGGGAGGGATCCCAGCAACTGGAATACACCGTGTGGGAGAGGACCAGCTCAGTGTGAGGTGACTGAACTGGAAACTCAACATTCACTAGGCATTTCCCCAGTCCTGCCTCCTATTCCGCTTCTCACCTTCATCTCTTCCCAGTGCTTTGCTGCTGAGAGATGGGAAAGAGGAAACTCACCTCTCTCCAGCCCGTCAATATTCTGGGTGTAGAGGCGCAGGAGAAGCCCTTTGTCGTGCAGGAGTCGCAGGAAATAGTGGGCGTAGTTGGGTCTGTAGTTGCCAGGGTAGAGCTCCTTGGCCAAAGTGAAAAAGGGCTTAGGGTTGGCAAAGAAATACATCAGTTCGAAGATGGCTTCTGGGTAAGGGATGTTGTACTGCTCAAGGTTACTGTAGAGGCCACTCCCTGGGGACCTGCAAAGAGAGGAGAGCAGGGCGGGTAGTCAGAGTGCAGGAAGAGATGCCACCCCGCACAGAGCCAGACCAAGACACGATGGAGTAGACAGCCAGGTCTCTGGGTTCTCTCTGGCTGCTTTATGCTCTCCATTGTGTGTAAAGAGAGCAGCTGAAACTACCTCTGCATGGAAGGAGAACCTGCCTCACATCCCTGCTCTAGTCCACCCCACCTCCTCCCGGCTTCAGAGGTGTGCCCGCAGTCGGAGGAGGGGAGGGGGTATGCTGTGAGTACCATGCTGTCTTCTAGCTGGAGGGTGTCCAGCCCGCGCCACAGCCACATTGGCTCTTCTCTGGTGGCCAAGGTGGTGCAGTGAGTGCAGTCACAGAATCAAGCAACAGGCATGACTTAACCATCCTGAAGACCTGGGCCAAGGAATGGCCTGAAGTCCGACTGGTGATGCCAGCCTGCCTGCGGCTGGAGAAGGAGGATCAGCAGGCACGGAAACTCCTGTGCCTAGTCTAGCCTGGCACAGGTAAACAAAATGGAGGGGTGAGAGGAGTAGCAGGCACTAGCATTATCTAAGCTGAAGATCTTGGCCTTCCCAGCACTGACAAGGGACAAACAAAACAATGGAGGCATTACCTAAAATCCGGGATGCCGCTGGGGGTGCTAATCCCAGCGCCGGCCATCACCACCACTCGGCGACACTCCTTGTTCCGAATTAGCTCTGCCACATCCTGCAGAGTGAGCTTCTGCTTCCCACCATCATCTCCCCATCTGCCCATTCCTAAAATGGCTCTGGCAGCAGCAGACAAAGAGAAGGGCCTGGTCCCTTGGATCCTGCTCAGAATAGAGAGAAAGCACAGCAGGTAGCATACTGACAGCGACTTCAGCTGAAAACTGCTTGGGGAGAAAATCACCCCCAAAATTTTGCAGAAAGCTCTTCAATTGGCAGGACTATGTGCTAGTACTTAACAAGGAGAAAGCTTAAGCATTAGGCTAATCCATACCTAGAAGTAGATACCTTCCATTGCACTTTTTAAGCAGATCTAAAAATACCAAATCACTGGTACCCCATGAGAGGGTTTTTTTTTGGACAGGTGTGGACATAGGGCTGTGGGAACAGTAGCACTGGGACTCACAAGTCTCATAGTTGATTTACACTGCTCTTGGGCTAAGAAAGACTCTTTTGTATGTCCCGAGTTTCAGTAAGTTTCTAACAGGGTGATGTGGCCACCCTGGGACAACGCTGCCCAGGTTAGCACAGACATTTTAAGTTCTCTGTTTCCCCCAAGGGCTCTGCTTTGAGAGAGCTCCACGTGTAAATGGTAAATGCCTAAAGGAATCACAGGTCAGCATTATGTACAGATGGGGCAGAGAACGGTCATTATCATCTCAAGGAACAGCCTGTCCCCAGGCAATTGGTGCTTGCTGGTGCAGGACATTATGAGCAGTCCAGAGAAGGCGTGGGAATGTGAAGAGCCAAGAGAGAGCTGCTGGACCGTGGCAATCTGCAAATAGCAGTTAGTGAGCTGTAAGCGTCTACTGTGGCCTCAGTGTGGTCGACACTGTCTTTACAAGGACGTGGCTCTGCCTTGTCAGACCGGGTTCCCAGGGAGCTAAATTCACAATCTGGCGACCACTAATGTTTCTCTGGTAAACCTCGTAAACTTCTCTACGCTCCGAGCTCCCAGGCCAGCTCTGGCTTGCAGAGATGGCGACCCGTCTGCCTACTTAGACAGAAGTGGTCCTCCATCCCATGCTTTCGTCGTAACAGTACCGGTTCCTTCCCTTCGGCACCCCGGTGCAGAGGCCTGGTGGGCATCAGGCACCGGCACCGGCTGTGAGGCGACAGACAGCCCTACCTCCGTGCTC